>NC_056739.1:520534641-520632141 GCF_019279795.1 Protopterus annectens | reverse complement strand
GACATGCTCCACCGAAAGAAAACCATATCCCCTCGAGCCACATGCTCTAGGGATCTAAACCTCACCACAACAATAAATAGGACATGCTGGAGGGATAAATTCCTGTCCCAGAGACTTCCCATGCACTGGAACAAGATTACAATCTACATTAGGCAGAGCTCCTCGCTAACACTCTTCAAGAGAAACCTTGATGAGTGGATGGGAAACAAAGTATACCCCGGGATCACTTTATTGGCTCTGCTGGACAGAGGCACAGGGAACTAATCTAAGGGGGAGGCATAAGCCAATACATTGTAGCTAGGCTTATAAATGCCTTCGGGCAGATAGCCTAGTACCTACCTATGAGCCTATGAACACAAATACTGATCCAACTCAGTTGTTACAATGTAAAGATTTAAAACTGTCTCATACTCTGCATACCCACTGTCACCTTCAGCTCTGCCAGCTACATACCTGAACCTCCAGAAATGCTTACACAGTAAGTAAAGCCCATTGTGCGCAAACAGCAACTCCACCCAAATCTACCCCAATCACCTAACAAAGCACTCAATTTACAAAACATCCCACGTCTTCATTACCACAATCTGCATTTCTACTATTCCCCTCTCCCTCCTCTATAACTCTGCCCTCATTACCCATTCTCAGATCTAGCCATCACACCTACATCTTTAACACAAGTCCTCACTATCCTTCTACTATGATTTACCACATAGGTTCATAGGTATACATTCAGCTAATGACCACCAGGGCCTTTATACGTCTAGCTCTACACTCCAACCCAGATGCCTCCCTATGTATCATGGGTATTTAAAACAAACAGACAAATATCCACCACAGCAATGGAAGAAAACAGTTGCAGCAAATACGAAACGAAATCCTTTATTGCCACAAGATACAGACTTAGCGCTTTCACCAGTAAACTGGTATCCTCAGAGTCTGTACTAACACACTTCCTTCCACATTAAATACAAAAAATACATACCCAATCATCCAATTAATCACTTAATTAAGCAGTTATATCCTAGTGACCCTGTCATCATTTTTTAAAATAAATAACTTCTTGTTCATACTTGTCAATCCATATTATATATACAATAGGTATAATATTTATATAATGAGTATATATATAAAAATTGCATATAAATTCTGATAGAAGTGTGAAGTTATCTGGTTAATATAATATTCTATCAGAAAGTCTGTATCTTGTGGCAATAAAGGATTTCGTTTCGTATTTGCTGCAACTGTTTTCTTCCATTGCTGTGGTGGATATTTGTCTGTTTGTTTCATCGTTGTGGATCCTTGGTTTGGTATCCAGTTCTGTTTTTATATCATGGGTATTTACTAGGAAGGAGGTACATTAGTTAGGGAGTTTCTAGAGGCTATGTGGGGGTATGTTAGTTTGGGCATTACTGTCTGCCTCTGTCAGACACATGGGGTCTAGATCGTGGTGAATTTCTGATTTGCCAGCCATTGGTCAAGGTTGCATTTAAGTTGGGTTAGGGATGGAAAACAACCAGTCTGAAGATTATTTACAAACCTAGCCAATAGCCAGAAGTGAGAATCATGCCCTGTATCTGTGAGTTGAACACCTTAACCATTACGACAACTCTGTACCTTCTATAATGTCATGTGTATACTGTCTTTATACCCTTGATCCAGTGCTGATAACCATTTTGTATATAGTACACATATATGTTTCACTTTGTTATTCACACTGTATATAATGTCATGTATCTAATGTCTTTACCCCTGTGCTGAGAATGAAATAGGATCAACAGGATAAATGTTCTACCCCAGTTCATAGGACAATCAGTTGGAGATGCTTACATGCCTAGCCAATAACCAGGCAGTGACAAAATGTGAACATCAAACCTTGTACCTTCTATTTCTGAGGCAAACATCATAACCTTTAAGATAATCCTCAATTGCTTTTTTATTTCTTGTGACAGATCTAGGACTTTTCTACTGTGCTTTAAACTAAAAAGATCTTTTTTGGCATTTTGTGAGATCAAGGGCTGTTTTCCTGTTGTGCTTTGAATCATAAGCTTGGAAAAGTATCTACTTAGAGTGAAAGTAGTCAAAACCCAATTGTCAGAAGCAGGATACCACTTCTAACTCATGTTATCAAAATGCTGTTACTACCCTTATTCTTCCTTGATCTTTTTTATCTAACCTATTTCATCTCCTACCACTAAACTCCAAAGCTCCCCCAGTGGCCAATGCATGGCTATCATAGAAGGCTTCTACAACAGGACAACCTTCCTGTTCCACAACCAATATATTTACCTCACATATTTAACATAGCCACCCATTCTGGTAAACACAAAATCAGATTAAGAACTTTTCCACACATGATGCATAATGTCTCCCTTCTAAACTTAAGTCAGGGAAAGTTTGCCAAAGGAAAGGTCACCGTCCTTGTTTTCAACCTGTCATCACCTCTGGATGGGGTGTACACAGGTCAAAGACAAGAAATCATGTAGGAAGTTGCCCTTCAGTAGTACGTATCATCAGAGGGCAGCTTCATACTTCTACCTAATCCTTGGTCTTCCTTCCTATAAACCTACGTCTGGACATACACCCTAGTCTGGACCCAAAATATCTAATTTTCCAAACCAGTCCTTCAAGAAATGCAAACAAACAAAAAAAGATCTGTAATCCCCATTCAACATTATCTTTATATTTATTTCTAATAAAGTCCATTATTTCCATACGTGGACTATTCAAAACTTTTCTAACATGCACTTACTAACAGAAATTTGGCTAAATTCTAAAATACACAGCACAGAGATTATTCATGAGTTTATATTTTATCAGAACAGACATAAATGGTAAACAAGTTGGAGGATATCGTAAATATCTAGACCGAACACTATTCCCTATCCTAGCCCACAATTCAGTAATACTGAAAATACTCATATTCTTTCTTAAACTCAACTCACACAAAAGTAACTGCAACATGGTCTTATATATTCCTCCCATAATAACATTTCCACTGCTGAAGAAGTCTTTTATTAGTCTTTTAAAAGTTCAGCAATCTAATTTAAAAAAAAATAAGCTACACAAATAACCTACCTGAACATTTAAAGCAGGGGGGTAAGCTCCACTGCACCCCCCCCATGTGGGCCCCCCCTGCATTTTAAATATACCAACTCCAAGATCGCACTACAGTACAGAAAAGGTAAATCTTCCCATTCCGCGCTGTATAGAGATCTCTGTAAAAACTTTTGAACTTTCGAAAATTCGATCATATGGTGTCGACCATATGACAGTCAAACATTTGAAAGTTCGATCATCTAATATAGACCCTTTAATTGGATAAATTCAAATATTTCCCCAAAAAACTTAACCCTATGAGACTTAGACATAGACTGACACTATAATGCCTTAATGACTTGTCATAGACCTACCCAGCATAAAATTAATATGGTTTCACTCAGTTGCTTGTCCCCACAGCCACATACAGCAAGATCAGTGACAGAGTCCATACTTGCTTGGAGTTTTACCACTGAGACAAATAACATTACCCACTCTGGCACTATCCCAGACGCCCTAAGTGATCATCTACCAACATGTTTTCAGAGGCACTAATCAATTTAGTATGTGTCATTTTATTCCAACACACAATCTAACCAACTTAAAGAAAGAAGCTTTCTTTGCAACTCTAAACCAATGCAATTGGACTATGCTAAAAGCACTTCAGCTACGTGAAGACAGGACCTCATTTAACAATGTAATTTACCTCCATCTTAAACAGTAAAGCTCCAATAAGAAAGAAAAGATTCAGGAGTAAACCACCCCTCGCTGAGACATAAGGCAAGGCAACTAATGCAGGACCAAGACAAAACTTGAAAAATGTGGCATAGAAATAGAGCAACCCAAATTTTCAAATCTCCAGTCACTTAAGAAACTTAGCAAAATCACAAATTACATCCCCCAAAAAATAAAATAATAAAAAAACATGTCCTCAACCTTTAGACTATCAATAAAACAATCCAATACTCTTCTGGAGAAATATTTCCAATATCCTACACCCAGGATGGTTCTACTCAACTGAATCCAGTGCCAAATGACTCAACTCAAACAACAGCAATAAAATTCAAAACTCAATTCACAAGCACTGTTACATCACTTCTAAAAGCTACCACAAATCATATCTCACCAAACACACCATTAATCAAAAACAACAATCCTGAATTCTTTCTTATGAAAATCTCAGTCTTTGTAGTAAAAAAGTTCCTGCTTAAACCTAAACCCACTTCACTTGTGTCAGACGATGTCACTACACAATATCTAAAGTCAGCAGCTGTTAAAATAGCATAGCCAGTATCCATTCACATAAAGAGATCAATTTGAAAATGCTATGTGCCCACAAGATGGAATGCTATCCTTCCTACACTGTCAAAAATCCTTGAAATATTTATTCACTTACAACTTCACCAGTATCATTCAGACTCAGAGCTCCTATCCAGTACTCAGTACAGCTTCAGACTCCACCATAGCCTAAACATAGCACTACTCAGCCTTCAACATAACACAAATCTCAAAAGAGATGATAGTCATCTGGCACCAGCCACTATTCTTTATCTTGCTAAAGCTTTTGATAATATATCCCATGAAATTGTCTTAAGCAAATTAATTTAGGGCCCTTTCTGGCTGCCATTTTATAGCTACCTGTCAAAAAGATTTCAATCTGTAAAGTGACAAAATTAGGTTTCTGTCTTCCTACCATTTGTTTTGTATTGGCGTTCTTTGTTGATCACAGCAAGTGTCCCACAAGAATCAGATTTAGGTCTACTTCTAATCATCATATTCATAAATTACCTGCATATATTCAAATGTCAATATACGAATTTTGATCCAGAGAGCCATTACTACCCTAGCCCAAATACT
Source organism: Protopterus annectens (assembly GCF_019279795.1). Lineage (NCBI taxonomy): Eukaryota > Metazoa > Chordata > Ceratodontiformes > Protopteridae > Protopterus > Protopterus annectens. The sequence continues at coordinate 520,627,248 of NC_056739.1, read as the reverse complement.
CCAAAGTGTAAGTACCCATAGGTTCATAGGTAGGTACTAGGCTATCTGCCAGAAGGCATTTATAAGCCTAGTCTGAATGTATTGGCTTTCACCGCCCCCTTAGATTAGTTCCCTGTGCCTCTGTCCAGCAGAGCCACTGAAGTGATCCACAGGGTAAACTTTCTGTTTCCCATCCACTCGTATAGGTTTCTCTTGAAGAGTGTTAGTGAGGAGCTCTGCCTAATGTAGATTGGAATCTTGTTCCAAAGCATGGGAAGTCTCTGGGACAGGAATCTATCCCTCCAGCATGTCCTATTTATTGTTGTGGTGAGGTTTAGATCCCTAGAGCATGTGGCTCGAGGGGATAAGGTTTTCTTTAGGTGGAGCATGTCCATCAATTCTGGGTTGGTCATGGCTTTGTATGTCAGGCAGAGAAAATCTCTGAGTTGGTGGCATGCAACTGAGTACAGCTGGAGTTTCTTCAGTTGAGCTGCATAGGGCATCTGTTTGAGGCCAGTGATCCTCTTGGTGAGGTACTTCTGTGGTCTTTCCATCTGTTGCAGGTGTCTTGTAAGGTACATCCCAAATGGGGCATTGTACTCTATGATGGGTCTGATGAGTGATGAGTAGAGGGGCACAATGACCTCTTTTTATCTGGATGCGAACCATTTTGTGATTAGGTGGGCCACATAGAAGGATTTTCTAACCACTTTGGCAATGTGATTATCAAAGGAGAGATTACTATCTACTTGGGTCCCCAGATCCCTTATTATGTTTTCTGTATTTAGGGGACTACCACCTGTGTGGTAGGTTGTGAGTACTTTGTTTTTTCCAAAGGGGATGACTATGCACTTTTTGGCATTTAGCTTGAGGCCATGATTTTGACACCAGGTATCTGTCTTAGTGAGACCCTTTTGGAGGATGTCTGTGTCAGCCGGAGAGTCAATTTTAGCCCCTAGTTTGCAGTCATCTGTGAACCTGGTCAGCCATAGTCCTCCTGTGCTTGTCTGTACCTCTCAGAAGTGTATGCTGAACAGGAGGGGTCCTAGGACTGAGCTCTGAGGAACGCCACTTGTAACCGGTTTAGAGTCAGACCTAGCTCCCACAACTTCCATCATGTGGGTTCTGTCCATGAGCCAGTTGGCAACCCATCTTGTGACATAGGGGTTTATGTTAAGGTTGGTGAGCTTGTCTATAATACCAGAATGGGAAATGTTGTTGAAGGCCTTTGCGAGGTCCAGGTAGGCTGTGTGTACCAACTTTGCCTCATCTATAGCCTTGGTAACTGTCTCAAAAAAATCCACCAGGTTTAGGAGCCATGATCTGCCCTTAACAAAGCCAAACTGGGTACGGTCCAGTGTTTGAAGGTTCCCAATGTCTCTGTTAATGAGTTCCATGATGGTGCGCTCCATATCCTTGTAGACCAAGCTAGTCAGGCTTATAGGGCAATAGTTCCCAGGGTCTATTGTGGAGCGGAATAACCATTGCTGTGCTCCACTCTATGGGTACGTAGCCTGTGGAGAGGCTGAGTTTGAACAGTGATTTTAGGTGAGGGGTTAGTTCATCTTTGAGCTTGTGTAGAATGCAGCCTGGGACGCCATCCAATCCCATTGATACTGTGTTTTTATCTTTGGAGAGGGCTGTTTTAACCTGAGTGTCTGTGATTTCAGGGGCTTTAAATTCTTCTAGTATGGTTATGGGTCCTTTTGAGGGTGATAGTGAGGTGATGTTTCCACTGAACCTGTCTGCCAGGATGTTGGCGATAATGGTTGGTTCAGTGTATTTTGTGCCATTTTGCACTAACTCCGAGCAGATCTGCGCATTGCCACTTAGATTCTTGCCATAGCTAAAGAACGCCTTGTGGTTATCTTTGGAGTCCTTGGCAATTTTTCTTTCAAAGTTCATCTTGGATGATTTTATGAGGGAATGTAGTTTCTTGCTAATACTGATCAGGGATGTCTTCCCTTCTTGGGATTTTACTCTTTTCTGTACTAGTTTCCTCATTCTATTGTATAGCTTGTTTATGGCAGGGGTCCCCCAGACTGGTTTTCTTTTCTTTGAGGATTGAGTCTTGGTTTTGCTTGGGATAGCATGATCCATGCATTCTTGTAGGTGCCCGTAGAATGCATTAGTAAAAGATTTTGAAGCTTGGACAGCATTATCCTTTAGAATGGGGGCTTTGAAACTTTCCACCTCGGTCTTAAGTAACGTGAAGTTTGCTTTTGAAAAATTTTTCATGGTGGTCTCATTGTAGGTGGGGGTGTAATGTGGATATCCAAAGTGATTTGTTTATGGTCAGATCTAACCAGCGAGGGGTTGACCTCTGGTGTGGGACATCGGTCGCCCATGTTGGTGATGACCAGGTCCAATATGTTGTCACCTCTGGTGGGGGTGTTGACCAATTGATCCAGGGTGTTTGAGTTTATATATTCTAGGAAATGTTGGGCAAGGGAGTTAGAACTTGAGTAGTTCTCCCAGTTAATGTTTGGGTAATTAAAATCACCCAATATTAGGGTGTTTGGTAGGACCTTTATATTTCCCAGTGTTTCCAGAAATGCGTAATGGGGGTCCTGGGACATGGTGGGTGATCTGTAGCAAGCTACAATTTGAATTGCAGTTTTGCCCGTTGTTAGCTGCACGTAGATGATCTCTGAAGCATCATGCTGTGCCACTAACCTGGAGATGTGGGTATCCTTGATGAATATGGATACGCCCCCAACTTTTATATTTTGGTCTGAGTTCTGTGGCCAAAATGTATGGTATGAGTTGTAGCCTAGTAGTGCTGGTGTGCTCTCTGGAGCCTTAAACCAGGTTTCTGTTACTGCACATATATTGATTTTCTCCATACTGAGGAGTGCCATGAGTGTATGCATTTTGAGGTTTAGACTTTTGGCATTGAGTAGCATTACCCTCAGTTTTTTGTTTCTTCTGCTATTTACAGCAGTGGATTTGTCTTTTAAGCCTTGCCTAAAAAGACACTATGGGAGTGGCAAGAGCCTTGGCCAGTATTCGAAAGCTTAAGGGTGACAGGTGCAAGCTGTCTCTAGTGAAGCAGTGTGGCTTGACGAGCATGTCATCCCAGGCAGACAGACACTTGATCCCTTTTGAATGACACCAGAAACTTATCTAGTTGATGAAATTGCTATTTTTTTCTTTATACCGTGGTGTCATTCCTGGTGAGGGCAGGATGCTACTTAGGGTCAGGGTCATACCGGCCTGGGCTACGTGATCAGAGAGCTCTTCCATGTCTCCTTTCATTATCATAACTAGTTTGTAGCTACTTACTAGTTTGTAGCTACTTACAATCTCTTTCAATGAGAACTTGAGGGGACAGATCTGGGGTATATTTATGATTGCTCAACCATATGGCCAGGTTATCCTTAAAGAGGATTGGGGAGCTACTTTACTTTACATCCAAATGAAGTCTATTCCTTAAAAGAGGGATTATCTGTGATATAAATCTATCTGTCCAGCAGGTCTTGTTTATGTTTTAGTGGAAGTTATCTCTTGAGTAGGAGTTTAGGGTGTTATTAGTTTGCATAAGACTAGCTCCTTTGAGGCCTTGTAGGCTAAACAGAAGTCACCGCTAAAGAGTTTGTAGAATACTGAAAAGAGAGAGACAAAACAGTTTAAGATGGCCTGGGTAGCTCAAGAAAGTCATGCCTTTGATTGTCTTAGTAAGAAAAAGCCATGGTTTCTCAAGCTGGGTTATATACTTAGACAAGAACATTCCAAAGTTGTCATTATACAATATTACAGGCCTAATGAGAGAGGATCAGGTAGGGATAATAATGTCTTTAGATCTGTAAGAAATACCCCTGGTGATAAGTATGGCAATGTAAAAAGGATTTCTTTACAGCAGTTATACGGCAATCAATTATCAACAAATGTTCCAAAGTGTCAGCTTTCAAAAGGACTTCACCTGTGTGGTAGGTGCATGAGTTACCAGTTTTGCCTGAGGCCACAATGCTACTTTTCATGGCACTTATTTAAGACCATGGTCCAGGCACCACTTATTGATATGTGTTAGTCCCACCTGGAGAAGTTGCGTGGGTAGATAATGACAGGTATAAGTTTGCAATCACCTTGGTCAGTCACAGGCCTTTGATGCTGGCCTTTACATCAGAGAATTAAATGTCAAACTTGAAGTGTTCCTAGGACTGATCCCAGGGGGACTCCACTGGTAACTACCCTTTTGAAGACAACATGACTCCAACACTAATAGACTGAGTTCTGTCAGTTAGCCAGATTGTTATCCAGACACTAACATAGGGGTTTACATTTAGTTTGATTAGCTTGTTAATAATGCCAGAATGTGGGATGGTATCAAAGGCCTTTGCCAGGTCCAGGTAAGCAGTTTGAACCAATCTTCCCAAGTAAATAACATCAGTGACATGTTCAATGAAGCCCGCTAGGTTCAGGAGGCAGGATTCCCCTTTAACAAACTCAAACGTCTCTGGTTCCAGGCCTTGTAAACTCCCTATGTCCTTTTTAATGAGTTCCATAATGATAAGTTGCATTTCTCTATGGATAACACTGGTGATGTTTGTAGGACTATAGTTTTATGGATCAGTAGCAGATCCTTCTTTGTGCATAGAAATGACCAACACATTTTACCATTCTTCTGACATGCATTCAGTGGAGAGGCTGAGGTTGAAGAGACTTAGTGAAGAGATTATTAATCAGTGTCTGTTGTTGACACGAAGGTAGCCAGGCACATTATCAAAACTCATGGAGCAAATATGTTGGCCTTGGAGACAGTATTCAAGACATGTTTAGAAGTGGTCAGATTGGGAGATGTAGGTGTGCTAATAAGTTGACATAGTAAAATGGAGATAGGCAAATCATGTTTTAATTAATATAATGACTATGTCCTCACAGAAAGAATAAGTGCTGCTGTTATGTAATAACTCGGTGTATGCTGGACATTGCATCTTAGGTTTCTGTCATAGCTGAAAAGGACTGTGGCTGTCCTTAGCACAGATACAGTAGCTATTCTCCATATGTACATTTGTAGAATTTACTTTGTTTCATAGTTGTTTTCAATCTTTTTACTCCATCTCTAGATAAGGGGGGTATTAAATTTGTTTTTATGACCTATGAGATTCTTCCTCTTTTTGTATAGTTTGTTTATCCAAGGTTTCCATTATAAGAATTTATTCCTGAATTTGGCATTGTGTCTATGTCTTATGGGGCACATGTCTTGATGTATCGTTTGAGGTGAGCATATAAATTATCCGCAAATGTGACAGTATGCAAGCCGGAGTCAACAAGGTGAGGAGGGTACTTACATTTCATCAGATCATCTGTTAGTTAGATTGTTTGCCTTAGAGTAGTCCCTGAAGATAGGATGGATTTGTGGTACAACAGTTTTTACCCTTACAGCTAGTATTATCGAAAGTTCCTCAGATTTTAGTGTCATGGTAACTATAGTTTTTAATGATAGGTTGCAATATTGTTGAATACTAGACCTGTAGATCAATGTATGTATTTCTTTTTAAAAAGCTATCCAAGGGCTTGCATGAGTGTATAAATACTGAGCATGTATAAGTTGGACTTCCATTTTGTAGTAAGCTGCTGAGATGTAAGCATGTATGTATGTAAGGTCTGTCTGTTAATCAGTTTGTTTATATTTAATGATGCTGCTATCCATCCTGATATATTTCTGTATAATAAAGAATCTTAAAAGCAATATCCCCTCCTGCTTTATCTTCTGTGTATAGAGGGACGAATGACATGGCATCAGAAGAGGCATGATTGAAATAACTTTTGGCCAGAAAGAACTCCAGTTTTTACACTTTGAATTTGAGAGGCATCTAGCTACTGTTGTAGGTATATTCAGAAGTGGACCATCCCTACTGCACTTATAATTCACAAAACAGGTCAGAAATGAGTTTCAGATGTTAAAACTTGCTCAAACTATTTCTTATTTGCAAAATATGAAACTAAGCATACAGAATGCTCTAAACAATTTAAAATAAGGCAAAATGTCTTATATTTCTAGAAATATTCAAATTACTATGGAAAATGTTTGAAATAAAGTCCGAATTGCATACAATGAATAAAATGAAAAGAAATTACCACATTTTTTACAAAGCACTTATTTTTTTGTATTAAATAAGGCTACCCAAGTTATCAGAAGTGTATGAAATGTCCGCATGTTTATGCAGTATTACAGTAAAGTTGTTTCACAAAATGCAGCCATTCAGAACATATTTTGCAAAGTACTGTATTTCAAAGAGTTTATTGTGTATTTGAATGTTATTACAAGGTCTCTCACATAGCAACGTGTTTGTATGTAATTACAAGGGCAATATTTTCAGTGTGTTTGGGCATAGTTTGTTGACATGCCTGAAGGATTTCAAAAACCAAGTGCACTTGTGTTTGATAATAATATTGCAGACAACTGAAGAGTGTTTGAGCAAGAGTAAAACATTTTCATACAGGCTGCATTTTCTGATAAAGATGATTGTACAAAGGCATTTATTCTGCTTAATTTACCTGGGTCAGAAACCATTGAAAGGGAACGTTCATTTGTGTATGTGCCTACTATCTTTGCTGGAGAGGGGGAAAACCATCATGTTGTTGTACTGGCTGAGTGCTTAAAACATAAATTTAGAGAAATGTGTAATATCCGGACAAACACTAGAATGGAGAGGCATTTTTTCACAAGGGATCAAAGGCCAGGTGAAACTATTGCAGCATATATAATTGACTTGAGAAATAAGGCTAAAACATGCAGATTTGGTGATTTAAGGGATGAATTGATAAAGGATAGACTTGTGTGTGGCATTAAATATAATGCAGTGAGAAAGATTTTGCTTCATGACAGTGAATTAACTTTGAATAAGTCCATTGAGATTTGTCAGATATATGAGCTCACAGAAAAGCACACAAATATGCTTACAAATGAGAAAGGCATGTTTCCAGTAACTCCTAAATCTCACATTAATAGCATGGAACACATGGTTAAAAGAAACAGCCCCAAGCACATGGCAGCAACTGTAGCCCCTGCAACACCCACAGGTAAACCCCAGAGTTTTCTAGCAAGTTCCAGAGTTCGCACAGCCTCATTGAAGCATAAGAGTGAGTTAGCAAACTCAAAGCAAGGGCCCCAGCCCAGCTTCATTGTCAACTGTCATAACTGTGGTAACAGTTATGAATCTAAAAGAGATGAATGCTTAGCTTTTAGTCATCAATGTCACAAATGTAATAAATGTAATAATTTCAAAGGATTTTTGTAAATCAAAGGTCACACATTGTTTTATTTAAAGGGATAATTTAAAGAAACAAGTTGATCAATTAGAAAGCCATGACACAGGGTCTCATACTTTTTATGTTGATGATGTGTTGGTGCTTAGTGAAACAATCAGTTGCAGTAGATTTATGGGCCAAGAATGAAGTATTTTGTACTGTTTGGATAAATGTAAAAAACATAGAGCTCAAAGTTGATACTGGCTCAAAGTGCAATGTGATGTCTGCAGAAATATTTGCTAGAGTATTATGTCTGCAATAATATTTGCTAGAGTATGTGCTGGTGAAAGGCTTGCTTTTGCAAAGCATGTGAAGCTTGTTTCTTATGGTGGTGAAGAGATTCAAATGAAAGACTCAGTGATGCTTTCATGTTACTCTGCTGGGAGAAGCTATGACTTATTATTCTATGTGGTCAAGAGGCACATCCAATCATTATTAGGGCTAAGAGACAGTTTGAAAATGGGACTGCTTTCATTTAACAAGGAGGTCCACCAAGTTAGCTTAAAAGACCACTATTCTAATTTCACCCAGTCTATTTTTCTATCTATGCAGATCATTTCAAGACAAACAAGCTAAGCAGGCTTCCAGCTGTGTACTCCATGAAGTTAGACCCAAATCTCAGCCCAGTAATCAGGCCAGCATGAAAAAAGTTTGAATAGCTATGCAGAACAGAGTCACAACCAAACTAGACAAGATGGTGCAACTAGGTGTGATTTGTCCATTTGGTCCTCAACTCCAACTGAGTGGGTATCTTCCATGGTGGTAGCACATAAGAAAAGCTCAGATGCTATCAGAATATCGATTGATCCATGAGATTTGAACTTGGCACTGAAAAGACCACATCATCCAATGTATACAGTTGAAGAAGTCACTGCTGTTATGCCAAGTGCCACTATCTTTTCTGTCCTAGAAGCAAAGAGTTCATTTTGGCAAATTTTGCTTCACAAGTCATCCTCCTTGATAACCACTTTCAGTATTCTATTTGGAAGATACAGATCTCTGAGAATGCCATTTGTGATACATTCTGTAAGTGAAGTTTTTCAACATGCAATGGAGCAAAGTTTGTCTGGGTATCCCCATGCTAGATGACATATGAGTGGTAGATGACATACAAGTAGGAGGTAATGGTGAAGAACAGCATGACAGAAACCTCAGAAAAGTTCTGGAAAGGGCACATCAAGTAAATCTTAATCTGAATCCACACAAATGCAAATTCAGGCTACGAGAAATCATTTATGTTGGTCATTTATTTACCAGCTCAGGCTTACAACCAGACCCTTCTAAGCAAACAGCCATTCTTGAGATGCCAGCTCCAGACAATGTTCAAGCCCTGTGACATTTTCTTGGCATGGTTAACTACCTAGGCAAGTTAATTCCAGACTTGAGTCAAATATCTGCACCACTCAGAGAGCTAACACATAAGGATGTATCTTGGTCTTGGTTAGAGCAGTACCAGAGAGGATTTGATGTCCTGAAACAGATACTTGCCAGTCCACCTACTCTCAGCTACTATGATATCCACAAGCCATTTACTCTTTCGTGTTATGCTTCAAAATTTGGTCTTGATGCAGTAATTCTACAAGAGGGTCAACCTGTGGCTTATGTGTCCAGAACTCTTACCCAAGCTGAAATGCAGTATGCTCAGATAGAGAACGAGCTTTTGGCAATTGTGTTTCCATGTTCCAAGTTCCATGATTATGTGTATGGTAGACCTATCCAGATTGAAATAGACCACCAACCTCTAGTCACTATTTTGAGAGCTGCTTAACAGCCAGATTGCAATGCATGATGTTGAGATTGCAAAAGAATCATTTCAGTCTTGTCTACAAGAAAAGCAATGTTCTTTACCTTGCTGATATTTCTAGATCACCCAGAAATACCACTGAACAGCACAAGAATGAGCAATTTGATTTTGAAGTCATGGTAGTGAGACCTTTTTCTGATGAGCTTAGGGATCATACAGCCACAGATACAGTTTTACAGAAGCTGAACCACTTTATCAAAGAAGGATGGCTGACAAAGCAATCTAGTTTACCTGAAGAAGTGCAACCTTATTTTCCATATAGAGATGAGATTGTGTCAGACAATGGAATCATCATTAAATGACCTAACATTATTGTTCCAAAGTCTTTGCAACAAGAGGACATTGCTATCTTGCATCAAGGTCATCTAGGAGCAGACTACCAAAATGATGGTGAGAGGATTAGTATTTTGGCCTTCTATGTCACAAGATATTGAGAGAGTACTTGCATCTTGTTCTGTGTGTAATAGTACAAAGCCACATCAACAGAAAGAACCATTTCAGTTAAACCAGATTCCTGAACTACCCTGGTTGATGGTACCCACTGACATTTTCAAGTGGAATGATCAACATTATTTGGTCTTAATGTTGTCAAGAATTTGTAATAAGGAAGATCTTTTAAAGGATGAAATTTGTAAATCAGCTGATATGTTCATAAAGAGAGGGTACAGTCCAGTTATGGTTAAGGAGGCAATATATAGGGTATACTATAGAAATTTAAATAATCAAAATAAGAGAAATAAAATAATACATGAGATGGAAAAACTGAAGTTAAATCAAATGCAAAAGATTTATTTTGTCTCTATGTATAACATTAGAAGTAAGGAAATAATAGGGATGCTGGAGCATTACTGGGAATTTTTGATGCATGATACATTTTTAGTAAATCCCCTGAATTCACGAATCCTCCGTGTAAGACTTAATAAGTCTTATTTGGAGGCTGCAGTTGAACAGTATGACATCAGCATGCCATGAATATGCATGAGGGCACGCTGACACAACCGTAAGTCTTACACGGACCTCGTAAGAAAGCAAGGGGTGTGCCCGACTGCCGAGCAGTCTAAATGTCCATGCCCCCGCAAGTATTCCAAAAGTAAAAGCAAACACACAAGAGCGAGTCCGCTCAAATGTCTCTGCACCCAACACCACACTCCCTGATATTCTAAACCCCTATCATAGTTCTAAAACACAAAATATTATTTTTTTTTTTAAAATTCCCAAAATAGCTGCCCGTATTTGCGCATGTGTGCACGGGTGTGCCCATTGCTTAGCTAGAGTTAGCAATTCTGACATGGAAGAACATAAGAAAGAATGTTTATGCAAATCACATCAAATAACAATAGCGTAATGGTAGAGCATTTGCACAAAGACGAAGCATTCACGGTTCGAGTCTCATCACTCCCCTTCGTATTTATTTTTAAATCAGTATATGAAATAATACCTGACAAATATGTTTAAACATAACTAAAAAGCAGTGAAATGGCCAATGTATCAGTGAACAAAATAAATATTTTAAAGGATCCTGATATAAAATTGCCTGCAGTTAAGCAGCGCTTTACCCAGCGCAATACAGTTGCCCAAGGCTTAATAGTGCTTTACCCAGCACAATAGAGTTGCCAATAGTTTAATGGCGCTTTACCTAGCGCAATGTGTTTGCATGGACGTGCGCACAGCACCAACCAGGGCACCATAGGGCACCGAAGAGCAATGTAGAGCAAAGTTGCTTAAATGCAGCCACACACATGAAAATAAAATGAATGACAAGGTTCGAACCCAGGACTCTGTGCATCAGAAGCAAAGTACAGAACCACTAAGCCATGACAACATAAGGGAAACATCCACTGTTAACATTCATATATTTACGAATGATAGTTTAACCATTACTAAGCAGGTCTGCAGTCAGCCGAGAAATTTACAAAACGGCCAATCACAAAAAAGTGCGGGAAATGCGGCATATTCCAGGCAGGAATACATGCCATAACTGATTGTAGCTCACATCTGCAGTTAGAATGTCTGGTGTCGGAGAGGGAACACGCTTCCAAGCGCAACATTGGGGCATCGAGGAGTCCAAATACATGGTTTGGCTCCTTGTCCACTGTCATGAGTCAAGACTCCTGCAGGGCCAGTTCCAAGGGATGAAGTACAAGGCAGAGGCTTGGAACCGGTTAGCTTGTGACCTCCCCAGTGCAACAGGCATTCCTCGGACTGGTGAGCAGGTCCATCACCACCATGCTGACCTGAAGAGATGAAATCAAGACCGCCTGAACCAGTGGATACAGGAGGCCCGTGGGATGTGGGATGCCCTACAACTGAGTATGTAGCCATGGAATGCAGTATGTAAGAATTGATAATGGAATATGTATAATGGATAGGTAAGTCTCAATATCCCCTCATTTACTTTACAGCTGCAGGTGACCATGCTATGAATCAGCAAGCCTATGCTGATAGGCTGCCAACGCTGCACCACCAGGCAAGTTAGTGATTATTCTGCATGTATTGTTATATAAAATATGGGAGAGAGCATGAAAGAAAGTGTTGTAGTCCAATAATACATCCATAAAATTGCCTGAATAAGTCCTCTGCATGTGCTGTCAGATAAAAACATCAGAGAGGCAGAAAAAGAGTGTAGTAACCCATTAAGAAAGGTAACATATGTCTGGAATAATATCTCTGCAAGCACTGTCATATAAAATAAGTGAGTGAGCCTGAAAAAAGAGTGTGCTAACCTGTTAATAAAGGTATAACATGTCTTGAACATGTCTGCCATATACACTGTTAAAACAAATAAAGGAGTGAGCCTGTGGAAAAGTGTGTAATGTCATTAATAAAGGTCTAAAACCCAGAGTGTGTCTGTGTCACAGAGTCTGAAATGTTGTTGTACCGTTGCATTATACAAACAGTACTATTTGAAAAGGTACTGGCAACCCAGAGTTGTGCAGTCCCATATAAAGTGGATGATGGAAGTGCTAGTAGCTGTGAAACATATATACAGTCCACAACAGTCAGTTATGAATAAGTAAAACTGGCACATGTGTGGCATGTTATATTTTCCCCAAAAATGTGAGTGTGTGTCAAGAAATGCAGGGTTCTGTATAAATCGAATTGAAAATGTCATGTGAAAACATCCCAGATATGTAGATAAAGAAATATAAATGCAATCAAGAAATATGTAGCAGTAACATCTGCATCCTGGACAGTTAGTATGTCAGATATAGGTCAGGCATATATTGAATTAGCCAAACCCATTACACAACCTAATGTATGGTGGCAAGTGTAATAATACATGTAGGGGATATAGACTTGCAGTCACTAGGAATGTAGTGTAGATGAAAAGGTCATTAAAAGATGTTAACCGAGGTATTTTCTACACCCTACTATATGTGGATAAACCATGCAATTACACACCTCAATGGGTATGTGTAATCTTAAATATTTGTTGGGACATATGTCCTATTGTTCTATAAATATTTGCATTCACGTTGATGCATGTGCCCTGTTTGAACACCACAATCATGATGGTCTGTTGCTACCAAACATCCCTGCATGCTGTTGGAATAACCACTGTGGTTCAATATATGCATGTGTTATGCTTGCTGTTCAACTGTTGTGCCCTTGGTGTGTTATGTTAATGGGAATATTATTGCATGCTGTTACAACTAATCTGGAATGCTGTTTTGCTTATGTTGTAATTAAACACACCTAATCACAGAACGTATGGGAAGGCCGGTCCCAGGGCACCCACCTATCCCTCCTCAGCCGGCGAGTGCACCTGGCACCAGCAGGTCTGGTGCCCAGCTCGGGCTCCCCTCCTCCGTTGGTCCTTTGCCACCTTCGCATGGAAGCGCTGCAGGGGATGGGGCTCGCCCCCATGCAAGCATGGGCAGAGAAGGGCCACCTGTCACTCTTCGAAGGGTCTGGGTTGTGGTGCATAGGGAGATCCAGCGTTCACTCGCTGATCCCCTATGCCAGCTTGAGGTGAGAGTGGTGCATCTCACTGGTGAGTCTGCCCATCCTACGCAGCCCCCAGAACAGCCACCCTTGGGGCTGTGAAGGTTCAGTAGTGACTGCCCATGGGTGGGGATCTCAGTTCCACTGATACCATCTGTGGGCTCATGTGCTTGCGATTTCCAAACATCCGACCCCATCAATTGTGTTCACCCACCCCACGTTTCATACACCGCCCCTGTATGCATCTTGTCTGTTTACCTTCCCAACCTACCTCCCCAGAATACCTACTTCCTCTGCCTCACTTCCCACTCTCACCTGAAAACAAAAAAAGAAAAAAAAGGGCAATCTGTGCCCACAAAAAAAATATGCCCCATACATAGCTGCCCATTATGCAAACATGTCCATCGGACAAACATGTAAGGTGATAATTAGAATTGGCAGTACAACATACTTTGTTGTCCTCACCCCTCTCCCAGGGGTGGAAGGTTTCAAATTTCACTCCAAATTCATTGCATATGTACAGCTGTTGCTGTTAAAGAAATGGGCAGCTATGGACCTTCCCTACACCCATCCTGCACATCCCGAGCTTGTTTACCTACTGTCTGTCCCTCTTTGTGCCCCCTTTTTCACCACTTTCCTATCTCCCCATTTTCTTTTCTTTAAAAGAAATTAGCTCGGGGGTTAGTGGGAGTAAGCACTTTTAAGCTGTAGTAATCGGGTTTAAGCGCATGTGCACATGTGTGCGCTTAGCTAAGCATCGCTAAGCATCGCACAAACCTGCGCAAACCCACTTACAACTGCTTAAAAGTGCCTTAGTCACTCTATGGCAGGGCCCTTGTTCTGCTGAACAGCAAAAGAATAAGACTCTGCCAATCTCTAACCCCAGACCATTGACACAATAGACTGCATGAATTACCACTAAGCCACAGCAGATATACAAATAACTTGGTTCTGAAATAAATATATCATGCATTACAATGAGGGAATGTAAATGGAAATTAGGAATGGTATAACACAAATCCTTTTCTGTGGGTCTTTACCAGCAGTGGTTGTGGAATTGCATGACATGACTGTGAAAGGTGAACCAGACATTCTAGCAGGGAATAATGTTACAGTAGCATCTTATAAACACCACACAGTATCAGACCAGGATTAATACTGGCCACAGGAATACAGTGCAATAACCACATTTGTATGGCAGTTAATTGTGTAAGTCAGAAAAAAAGTACATACTCCCATGTATCCTGTGTCAGCATTTGGAGTGGTGCGTACATGTCTACACTGAGATGTGTGTACTGGAAGCAGTAACATTCTGGTTTGAGTACAACATGCATATAACTGGCTACAACCCTAGCATCAGATAAGATACATATACCAAGTTTCAGACTGACACAACGGTGTCCAGAGCAAACAAGCATGGGCCCCACCTTGGAAATCTGAAAGGGCTACGCCTACCTAACCTAGCATTTTATAGTAGTGGATTGCAATCAAAGTGAGTAACGCAATCACCAAACAGCAGGCTGCATGCAATTACTGAATGGTGGGCAGCAATTGGTGCAGAGGCTGTCACATGCACAAGTGCAGATACCTAGAAAATCAGGCAGTACCTGCAGTCCACACATGGAATTATATCATTGCAGGTGCTGTGAGATAGAGTGAGAGAGAGAGAGACTGAGACTGAGAAAGAGACAGAACAGAACAGAGTGAGAAACAGAGATAGAAAGTTGAATACAGGGCAAAAACCAAAAAAAAAAAAAAAAAAAAAACAATAAAAAAAACTACAAAACCGTAACACACGGAGCAGGGAAATACTAAGGTAAGGTATGTAACGCACATGTATGTGTTGGCATGTTGTAGATGTTCCTGAAGAGTACTCTACACACTGCAAATCATCCATGTGTGGCAGCAGTATGTATCTATCTGTATCTGCACATATGCATAGGGCAAGGGACATACTGCAACTGTTAGTGAAGGGTGGACAGATATCTGTCAGTGAAGGTTGATATGTGCATATATCCTTGTAGGTCATACAGTGTGGCCTAGAAAACAGCATGCAGTGCGCAGGAGCGGACGTAAGGCAACTGGTGCCCTAGGCAAAAGGGTTTCATGGCGCACCCTACCACACTTCCTGTTGCCCCCATCCTTGTCTTACTACACCACATAAATAGTGGTAAAGCACCCCTGCTAGAGCGGCACCCTAGGCGGCCGCTCAGTTGGCCTATGCCTAAGGCCAGCTATGGTAGTGTTGTTATATGTCATGTGGTGGTTAAGTGCTGTGGGACAGATTTGTCAGATCTGCTGTGTTACAGCCAGTGAAGCCTGCTAATGCTACAAGGGCTGATGTCACCCACATGCATTCTGCACAAGACTGTGCAATGTAATCACATACCTGTACATCCCACAACTGTCGCATATGTGATATCCCCACCATGAAAGGTGGACTGTACATGTGCCTATATGTACATCCATGTGTACAGCAATGGATGTGTACATGTATATGTATAGATATGCATGTATATAATATATATATATATATATATATATATATATATATATATATATATATATATATATATATGTATACACATATAGAGTGAGAGAGACAGACAGAGAGACACGGGTTCATATGTACCACAACAGGTGTGTGGTGACCAAGGCATGGACTGTAGACAAGTGTTGATACTGCAGTGCCATTCCTCCTCCCCAAAACAGTGTACCCAGTCACTACCACATAGGAAGAGATCTACCTAACAGTGAAGGTGTGATAAGGGAACATGGGACACAGGTGGACAGTAGCCTCTGCTCTGATGAAGACAGTGCCACACTACACCAGTAATCTGTCTGTGTGGTATGTGTCATGACAACAGGTGTGAGCTATGGAAGTCTAGGGTAGACTTCCCCTCTACTCATCACAATGCCCTGTGTGGTATGTACTTCACATGACAACTACACCAGGTGAACAGTCCACAGACAGACCCCCCAGAGGGTAACACTGGCTGCAAACAGATGCCCTATGCAGACTGACTCACAAAACCACAAGTACACTGTATTACATACTGGCCACAGAGAGGTGACCTCTGCCGGACATACAGAAGTATGTCACACCCATAGCTGGGTGACAACCACCATGGCAACATATCACAATCCCTCTGGGATACACACTCTAGGGCCCTTAACTTTGTCAGCTCACTAAACGGCACATGCTGGAGGGATAGGTTCCCATCACAGAGATATGCCATACACTGGAATAGATCACATAGCAATAGCAAACAAGGCTTCTCCTTAGTAGTTGTTATAAATACCCCTAATGATTTTGTGGGAGATTGGTATTACACCCCAGGAATCACTTCTGTGGTTTAAGTTGGCAGGGGCAAGTGAAATCAAACTACATGTGTGTCAAAGGCCAAGGTAGCATATGGCTAGGCTGCCATAGGCCCTAGGGCCAATAGCATATTACCTACCTATGACACTATACACTCACACATGTGCTTAATGCAATAGCTGCTATGTGAGTTTGAATAAGTGTAACGCTGAATGTGTGCAAGGCCTGTAAAGGTGTGATAGCTTAGTGTGATGTTGTATCTGACATGGTAGTGCCTATCCTAGCTGTGAGGACAGCAACTGATGTGTAATGTACTGTTAGGCAGACATAGTAGTACGGCAGATGATGTGATGTAGTTCTCTGTTGACGAATGTGGTGTCACATCGTAGGTTAAAGCAATACATGCATGCTTAGTGAGTGGTACTGCTGGTGAATCCATCACCAATATGAACTGTAGTACTACCTGAAGCTGTAGGCCTAAACAGCACAGTATGGTGTGTGTTCACATTGCTTGGAAACACTGTCATCTGTGTTTCCTGTAGTCTCCACAGAGGACAGAATGCAGACATAAGGGTGTGTAAGTAGTGCCACACAGTACTGTATGGTACACAGGTAATGCTCATCTGTGTTGGCATACAGTGGTGCATTGTATGTTTGCCTGATGTGTGTGTGTGATTATGCCTGTACAATGGTTGCAATCATATGTGTGTTACAGGGTAAATGTGTGTATCCAGCAACATATATAGTCTGTTACAGCAGTATGCCACCTATAGTAACAACTGGACACATCTGTTAGGCAGGGCTATGGCATCAATGACTAGGGCAGTTGATTGGTACTACTGTACCTGTACTATACATCCATTGCAATTTATGACATCTCTGTTCGTGCATCGGTGTGATATACACCCCTGTCTTGAGGTTGTGCAATGCGTCACATACAGTGTGTCGGGTACTGTTGTATAGTGGTGTGATATATAGAGTCTGCCAGGCAGTGTTAGTTAGTTGTGGCCTGAGAACCAATAAGTGGTATTGAACGTGTGCAACCTCTGACAGACAATAGGATGGTATATATGGCAGTAAAGTGATATCTGTGGGTAAAGGTGTAAAGTGTGACACAGGACACTCTCACACATATTGTTCATATCTTTTTCATCTAGATGGCCCACCACCGCAACCCATTTTATACAGCGGATGAGGAAGAGGTGATACTCGACACCCTATTACAGCGGTACACCATTCTCTTCTCCAGAAGCAGCCAGCACCAGCAGGAGTGGACTGCACTGTGGCAAGAACTTGTTAGTCGGGTAAATGACATAGGCAAGCATAACTGGACATATGAGCAGGTATGCCATCACTGCAGTGATTTAATTAGACAAGTCCAGCGGCGTGCGTCTGATATCCAAAGACAGCAGCTTGCCACAGGTGGAGGGGTGGCCATTCACCCCCCCCTCACCAGAGCGGAGAAGCTGCTCCTAAGTGTGGTGGCTCTGGGACAACAGCCACATCAACCACTGACATGTGTTGCAATGGAGGCCGGAGCCACCCAGCACATCCACCTGGAGCAAGCAGGTAACATGCCAAATCTGTAGACTACAGTTAACTGTATTCTTAGATCATGTGTACATGAGATGTGTACTGTGTGTTTAGCAGTTCAGCTGCCTAGTGTTGTGCAATACGGATAGTTTGATTAATATCCCTACTCCTGTGACTGTTGATTGTTGTTGTACTGCAGTTTAGCATACCCACTTTAACAATGCCACAGTTGTGGCCACTGACAAACCCTCTCATATTCTTGTAGGTCCCGCTGGTGTGACGGCAGGGCAGCCGATCCATGCTGGTGAGTGTGTTATACCTGCAATGTTGGTAATGAAATATGCATGTCATAGGTGACGTGTAGGCCATGTACACATAACACACCTACGCATAATGCATGCCATGCATGTTTGCTGTGAGACATTGCACAGCTCAGTAATGACAGTAGCTGCCTCAATGACATGCAATACACAAAGCATGACACACAGTTGTGGCAACCCCGTACTGCACATTGGATAGGCATAGTTGCAACACCTGTACACAGCATAACACATGTATCACATGCAGTACACAGTCATGCTAAATATGGCATAACCACACACCTGCTGTAAGGTCACACTTCAGTATCCCACACGTCATCCACACACACATGACGTGCCTTGGGGGTAGAGGCCTATCATGGGGCTGTGCAACACTGTTTAACACATACCACAGTCATGTGAGGCAATGCTCCCTACTGGGCACCTCATACACCCATGTACAAAGTAGCTGTGTAATAGTGAACGTATCCAGGGCACTGCATTTCAGGTACAGCATGCTAGGCAGTGGTCTGTCACACAGTAGTAGCCATGAGTGACCACAAGATGCATGATGATGATGATGATGGCACATGGTACTACACCCCATCCAGTTACAGTGACCACAGTACTACACATAGCAGTCTTTGCTGTGCAGGTCATTGTTCTGTGTGTGCAAACATATGCACCTATACACATCATGCATAGCATGTTGTGTGTGTGCTTACATATTCTGGTATATACATTCTGCACATCAGTCGCCATCTGTACAAAGAGTCACATATATGTCCTTGAATGCTATTGGGTGTATAGGTCACATGACACACATTGGGTATGTGTGGTGTTTAATGTTGCAGTCGTGTAGCATGCCATGTCGTGGCTGGCACTGACATATCTGCAATGTGTCCCACACTCTCCATAACCACTGTACAATGTCCATGTAGAGCATTGTGATTCCTTCACGTCTACATGCACCACTCATCCCATGTCTGTACATTGCATGCATTTGCTGCACCTGTGCCCACTATTATGTGCTATGGACACAGACAATGTCATCTGACATGGGAATCTATGTGTCACACAGATGACACATGCAGCCATGGTATGTATACCATTGAGTGATGGTGCATGTGACATTGCAGAGCAGATAATACTTATACAGCAATGTTGTGTCCGTGTACACACCCTGTTCAAGGGTGTACCCAATCGCTGAAAAACTACACACATGCCTCAAAGCCATGTATAATGTCAGTAGATAAGGCTGTCTACACTTGCACTGCATGGTCTTGTGCAACACATGTTCTGCATGCTGACATGTGTGTGGTGACTGTTTACCTTGTGATACTGTCACCCACCATCACCCACTATTGTGTATGTGTTGGATTGTTGGTGTGTGTGTGTGTGTGTGTGTGTGTGTGTGTGTGTGTGTGTGTGTGTGTGTGTGTGTATGTGCTGTGGTGAGCAGTGTATTTCTGTGCATGTGTGCATGTGTTCATGTGTGCATGTGTGCATGTCTTCATGTGTGCATGTGTGCATGTATTCATGTGTGCATGTGTGCATGTGTTCATGTGTGCATGTGTGCTTGTGTGCATGTGTGCATGTATGCACGTGTGCATGTGTGCATGTGTGCATGTGTGCATGTGTTCATGTGTGCGTGTGTGCATGTTTTCATGTGTGCATGTGTTCATATGTGCATGTGTGCTTGTGTGCATATGTTCATGTGTGCATGTGTGCATGTGTGCATGTGTGCATGTGTTCATGTGTGCATGTGTGCATGTGTTCATGTGTGCATGTGTTCATGTGTTCATGTGTGCATGTGTGCATGTGTTCATGTGTGCATGTGTGCTAACATCACGTACAGATTGTAAAGTGTGTTTCCTGTCTTCCTTCCACAGGTGCTGAGTTAGGGGTGGCTGAATGCAGCAGGGTACCTGATCTCACCGCCGCTAATAGTGGAGATGATGAGACATGTATTGTGGCACAGGAAGGTCTGACAGGGTCTGTCGTTGGTCCACCAATCGACACTACACAGCAGTCAACCCCATTTATGCGCACACTCATACTGCCAATACATCCCTTGTCACCAATGGCCTTAGCTGAGGGACAGCATACAGTTGCCATTGACCAGGAGAGTGTTGTACCTATGGCACGTGCATCCTCTCACAGCAGCCATAGCCAGATTACTGGGACGGTACCACATAGGAGGATGTCCAGGGGTTCTCAGGGGAGCACCACTGGTCGTATTGCCCCTGGCAGACATGCCCCCAGAGGTTTTGCAACCTCCAGTATGTTCCGGGCTGTAATGCAGGCATGTATGAAATGGTACACCCGACAGGAACTAAGGGCGCAGAGGGCCCATTACACTGCTACCAATGACAGCATCTGTGACCTTGCCGGTGCTATCCGGAATTACACCGAGATCATTGATATCCGTTGGAGGGAGACATTAGATGTCCTCCACAATGTGTTAGCCATGAGACAGGACCATGCAGGATGGATGAGAAGCCGACGCGGACGCATGCCAGCAACAGCATCAGCTGGCAGTCATCACGGATGGTCCATGGATCACAGCTGCTCCCATAGTGGCAGTACCAGGCCTAGCAATGCTGGGGCTGGCCTGTCCATTGACCGTCCTACAAGACCATGTGCACGTGGCACTGGCCAGTCTCATCAGGGATGTGGGTACAGTCATCATACTTCTGCCTCTGATGACAACATGCAGTCAGGGTTGGTACCCAATACTGCCTGTAGCACCCCTGCTAGGCACAGGTACCGTGTCCATGGCCAGAGACAGTGACCTGTACGGTCTAGCAGGTACAGTCTGCGGCTGTCCCACAACTGACCATATATGGCAGCCACATGGTGGAGTTGTGTGCATGCAGCCACGCACACATTTACCATACAACTAGGGCTCACACATACACACACACACATTACATCAACATTGGCCCATGCAGTACTGTTGTCACACACACACACACACACACACACACACACACACACACACACACACACACACACACACACACACACACACACATGCTGATTGGATTTGTCAATGTCAGGCTCTGGCATACCTACAACACACCCTGTGCATATGATGACACCTGTGCCACCTCCTGTCATCTGTAATATTGATGCAGGAATAGGCTAACATGGTTCTGATGCATAGGGTGACATTATAGCAATGTAGCAATAGTAGCAAGTTGACAACAGGAAAGTGTAATGATATCCATGTAGGAATACCTGAGCAGGCAGTATGCATCACGGCTGTGATAGTCATTTTAGCATTGTTTACACCAGTGTTAGTCCTGAGTATGTAATGTCCACCCATGTGCCACTTGGCTGAAGTGTACAGTGTTGCCAGCAAGTGTTAGTGAGTGGACAGTACGTGTGTGATGTGTGCATTACAGATTAGCAGGTGTACATCTGTGAACATGGTGTGTGCGCACTGTCTGCATGTACATGCATAGTGGACATGTGGGATGTGCGACATACCCTGTTCTACACATTGTTAACATCTCATGGTATCTTTCGATGGCCAGTATGCATTCTACCACAGATATGTACTAACATGGGTACACATGTGTGTACGACATGGGTTGGCACTATGCTGTGGGTGATACTGTTGATATCTGTCAATGATCTGCAGTCTGGTAGTATACACCATCTCAACAGCATGACTATAACCAATCATTAGATGATGTCCTGATAAATGACTCACAGTTGTAGGGAACTCAGTACTACACAATGACAGTAACCAGTAGTATTGACCACCACACATTCCTGGGACCACACCTGTGTGGCATATAGCCCTCTTAGGTACATGCAAATACACTAGGGATATGTCCATCAACATCTGGAAATGCATGCATTGGCCTACACTGCATTCCCTGGATGGGATGCATATCCTACACAAGGGTATCATACAGACAGATACCTGTTGTCCAATACATGCTGTATAGCAGTAAGCCGTCTATGGCATATTCATCCACATTTACTATACATACTATCCCAACAGTACCACATAGGTGGTAGCTCTCAACATGTATGTTGGGTACCAATGTGTACAGACAGACACGTGTTATGTCATCTGTCCCTTGGTATCCACATATGCATAGGTATTGTGGGGTCCCTCTGTGTTTCACATAACACATTAGGGGCCTGCATGCATATCCACAGGGCTGGTGTACACCTATAATGACTGTCTATTATTGCCAGTCGTTGTTGTGTATGAACATGTCTGACATATACCCCAGCAATTATCCTCACTCACAGTACTCTATAATACGTGCCATGGGTGTGTGTGGCAGAGATGTCCTTGGCCACGGATCACTACATAGGCCGGGCTTGACACAGACATACATATGTGTCCTATGATTTGTGAAGCAGTGGCACAATCTGTCAAAGGTTACAAATGTATTCATATCGTATGCAGGCTTCACAGCTATGTACTGATTGAGGTCACATGTACACATATTTATTTGATACGCAGATACCCAATGTGTGCAATGCACATACTGTTTGAAACATATGTCATACCGTAGTAAAAGCAAAACCCTCACTGCATTGACCACCTGTGGCACACACACACACACACACACACACACACACACTCTTGGTGTTTACAGGACTCAAACCCCTTCCTAACTATGTTATGATATTAGAGAGATGCGCATTAACACGGCGTGCTATATGCATTACTGTGTGGTGTATGTTCTCCTTGAATATGTGTAGGATGCTGACATTATCAGACTTTCCAAAGAGGGATGCACCCCTTTTAATGTGTTTTCCCAGTCTCCAGAAAGGCTACTTCTCTCAAAGGAAACCACACACATACATACCTACCTACATACACTTAGCGTTTGCAGGACTCAAACTCCTAACTATGTTATGATACTAGAGAGATACGCTTTAACACAGTGTGCTATATGCATTATGGGGTGGTTTATGTTCTCCTTGAATATTTGTAGGATGCTGACATTATCAGACTTTCCAACAAGGGATGTACCCCTTTTAATGTATTTTCCCAGTCTCCAAAAAGGCTACTTCTCTTAAAGGAAACCACA
Source organism: Protopterus annectens (assembly GCF_019279795.1). Lineage (NCBI taxonomy): Eukaryota > Metazoa > Chordata > Ceratodontiformes > Protopteridae > Protopterus > Protopterus annectens. The sequence continues at coordinate 520,604,046 of NC_056739.1, read as the reverse complement.
CACATACACCAACACATACTTGGTAATCGCAGGACTCAAACCCCTATTTAACTATGTTATGATACTAGAGAGATATGTATTAATACGGCACGCTATATGCATTACTGAGTGGTTTATGTTCTCCTTGAATATTTGTAGGATTCTGACATCATCAGGCTTTCCAAAGAGGGATGTACCTCTTTTAATGTGTTTTCCCAGTCTCCAAAAAGGCTACTTTTCTCCAAGGAAACCACACACACATACACACACCCCCCTCCCCCACACACACACACACACTTGGCATTTGCAGGACTCAAACCCCTACCTAACTATGTTATGATAGTAGAAAGAAACGCATTAACACGGCGCACTAAGTGCTTTACTGGGTGATTTTTGTTCTCCTGGTATATTTATAGGATGATGACATCATCAGACTGGACATGGTAATGTGTGTACACATTGTTTTGCAATCCTAGGAATGATCCATGTAGGTTGGCAGGTATCAACAGCTTGTACAGGACCCCGTGAGACTCACCTTGTGTGATCTATCTGTGGACACATTGACATCCCTTCATATGTCAACACATATCTTTGCACTGATTGTTGATTTTGTGGATATGACATGTGTCTGTGATGTTGATGAAGAGCTGTTCAAAGTCTATGTGGGACATGTGTAGCTCTGTTCCATGATGTATGTCCTGGGTGGCTGGCTTGCAGACGGTGTAACTTGCTTGGGAACCATGATCTGCACATGAACATACCACAGTTGGTAAGGTTGTGTGTTTGTCGGTTTCCAATAGCTCTGTTTATCACGTCTGCCATGATGCACTCCATGGCCTTGCAGATCAGACTTTATAGGCTTACTGGACTATACTTCCCATGGTGTGTTGTGCACCCACACATGTGGAGTGTGCCTTATGTTGCTCTAACACATGCGACGGTTGCAGGTCCTGTGGAGTGGGTGAGGCTCAACAAACTGTTCTGGTGCAGGGTCTGTTTGTTCTGTAGTGCATGCATGACACATATTGGGAAACAATGTAATCCAATTGCTGCCATGCTTTTGGCTTTGGGGGGAGCTGTTCAGCCATTCTACACGTGATATCTCCTGGTATGATGTCAGGGACTATCGTCTGTGGGAGGTGGGTATGTGTACATGGGCCTAAGTGATAGGATGTTGGTAATGTCAGTAAGGTACAGTTGTCCCTGACTCAGCACATATATGCATGCACATTACTATTTATTATATAGCTGAAGGACATGTCATGATTCTCAGTCTGGACTCCTTCTCAGCTACTCTTTACAAAACACCAACAAACCTGAGCACTAATCACGGTTATACACATTTACACACCTAACACCCTACTGATCCCTTCTGCTCAGGCTACAGAGTATGTCATCATAATACACTGGCATGTCCAGGGGTCGGTTTAATGTGTACTCTCCAGTCCAGCTTGTGAATATTGTGGTTATGACACAATGTCACATCTGCCTCATGTACACAGACAACCCTCTCCTCCTCACATCACACTCACATATATGTGGGAGATGTAACAATATTGACATACAGGATGCTGAGCTCTCTCGACCCATGACTGGCATAGTCTATCAGGTGGTGAGGGTGACCACACACACCACATATCAGTCTCACATACACCAATGGTGACAGCACACAAACCACATTATCACACATACACATATTCGGAGGCTCTACATACACTCTGCCTGAGCAGCAGAGACCTCCACAGCAGACACACATACAACTGCTACCCCACTACAATGCCCACATGTCACACAGTTCACAATGTCAGTGTGCCACACAGTCACTGCCCTTTGGGCTAAACAACTCACCTGATACGCTTGTTATGGGTGACACTTAATGTCAAACACACTGTCGTCCCACTTACCAGGCCAAACATGGGAATAGTCACTTTGAGATGTCTCTCAGGTGCCAGGATCCACCACATAACACATGCACTCAGGTCACTCCAAAGCAAGTCCAGGATTGGCTCCATCATTGTCCAAGCTGGTGCGTACAACCTCAGACGTTCCTCCCTGGACCACATGACATAAAACATAGAGGAACTCTGTGATCATGTAGCCCAGCCCAGTATTACCCTGACCTTGTCTAGCATCTTACACTCACCAAGTATTATGTCACAGTATATCAACACACTGATCACGTTTAACAGTTGGCTAGCATATTGGTGTTATTCAAAGGGGATACAGTGTCTGTCACCCTGGGTGACATGCTCGACATGTCACGTAGCTTCCCTTTGGACAGAATGCCTTGGACCACGGTCTTCTCCTCTATAGTGTCAACACCAAAATCACAGAGCGCCAGTGAAATTAACGCTTTTATTCACCAAGGAAAAATAAAATACATGGGTTTTCATCCTACATACAGGACTTCATCAGACAACCATTTTTGACTTGAAAAGCCATTTAAATAATCTCTAAGTCACCTGTTTAATTGTTAATCCAATGAAATACATCTCCTTCAATTTAAACTAACAAATCTCCCTTTACATCTCATAAATATTAATGCCTACTCTCTGAAAGTGTCTTGTGCTAAACTTGATCATTCCACATCATTTATTTATATAAATAATTTAAATTAAAATACATATAATAAACATTCATAAATAATTTACTAATAAATTACTATAAAACATCTCATTAATAATATCTTAAATAAATTAGTTTAAAAACTCAAGTATGTGAAAATAAATTCTCCGCTTTGACGGATATGGAAGAGATTACCAAAATGGAACCAAAAGTAGTATATAGAAACTCTTGTAGCCTAAAAAATTTGATGGAAAGGAATGGACATAGTAAAAATAAAGGGAATAGAAATAAAGTAGGAACATACAAGTGTGGCAGGTGCCACCAATGTTCGTACATTATAAACAGGGGAGAAGTATATATTGAAAGCAGAATGAGATGGTTAGGCAGTAAAGGTTTTTTAACTGTGATAGTAGAGGGTCGTATCTTGTTATCTGTCAGTCCTGTCAGTCTTTTTATGTAGGGAAGACAGAAAGACAACTGAAAAGAAGGATATACGAACATTCTTATGACATCACAAAAAAGAAAAACACAAATGCATTGTATAGGCATTCTATTTCCTGCACTAAATTTAAATATGAATTTTTTGTTCTGGATCAAGTCAAACCAGACATTAGAGGTGGCCTGTGGGAAGAAATATTAGAAAGTAGGGAGCTTTGGTGGCAGGTCAACCTCGATGCAGGAAATAAACCAGGAATGAATGGCTTTATATCAATTTCTCCTCTGTTGAAATTAAAGGCTAATAACATTTGATAAACTCAAACATGTAATTCTTTAAAATGGACACCAGATGGGGGTAGAATATACATGAAACATAGGTTTAAGGAAATCTTCATTGACACACACACACAAGAAACAAATATATAGTTTTCACATACTTGAGTTTTTAAACTAATTTATTTAAGATATTATTAATGAGATGTTTTATAGTAATTTATTAGTAAATTATTTATGAATGTTTATTATATGTATTTTAATTTAAATTATTTATATAAATAAATGATGTGGAATGATCAAGTTTAGCACAAGACACTTTCAGAGAGTAGGCATTAATATTTATGAGATGTAAAGGGAGATTTGTTAGTTTAAATTGAAGGAGATGTATTTCATTGGATTAACAATTAAACAGGTGACTTAGAGATTATTTAAATGGATTTTCAAGTCAAAAATGGTTGTCTGATGAAGTCCTGTATGTAGGATGAAAACGCATGTATTTTATTTTTCCTTGGTGAATAAAAGCATTAATTTCACTGGCGCTCTGTGATTTTGGTGTTGACACTATAGAGGAGAAGACCGTGGTCCAAGGCGTTCTTTTTGTTTGTTTATTGGAGTTTTAGAACTGCCGTTCTGCTGAATTATTCCCTTTGGACAGCTTGCACCTGTCACCCTTGGACATTTGAATACTGGCAAGGGCACTTGCTGCCACCATAGTGCCTTATTTAAGCGGGCTCAAAGGACAGAACCACCTCCATAGACATTGCAAAGTACACGACACTGAGGGTAATGCAGCTCAACACCAGTTGTATTACCCTCAAATTGCACCCTCTCAGGAATCTCCTCAGTATGAAGGATAGCAACATCTGTGCACTAACAGACACATGGTTCAGGCTCCCACATGCACACCAGCACTACCAGGTTGTATTTCGTACCGTGCTTTCTGACCACATAACTCGAAATGGCCAACACAAATAGGGGGTGTATCCATATACATCACAGATACACATACCTCCGGGTTGGTAGCACTGCACAAAGCATCACAGGTCATACATATGCACCTAACATTGTGCAAATTGGCCTTTTGGTTTGTTGCCTACTACAGACCAAACTCCCCAACTCAGTAACCCCACTCAGCTTTCCTGGGAACATTGGACAATAGGAAGGTCTCCCCAAACATCATTATATTGGGTGACGTCAAATACCCACACATTGACTGTGGATAGTACTCAGGCCACAACACCCTCAACCAACAGTTGCTACTATTTCTACACTCATATACTATGGCACAACCAGTCACCACACCCACACGAGGGGACAGCATATCGGACATGATCATCACCGACATGGGGACTCTATGTTCCACACCGGCGATATACCCCTCATTGCTAAGGGCAGAACATACTTTATTTCACTGGACATCCGTATCCCGTCCCCACACCCTTCCTGGGTAATGTTGGTGAACTACCCATAGGAAAACGTCACACTACTCCAAACCACGGTGGTATCCTTCAGAGACCCTGGGTCAGTGATAAGTATGGCTCAGACTGCTGTATCCTTTACATACACATTCTATGGAAACCTAGTGGACCGCATGGATCGTTACATCCAAAATAACAACTGGACTCATTCCTGCAATGGCAGTGGATCTGTGTGGTTGACCCCAGCCATTCATATGCTGTACAACAAATGGGGAAGCTACTATATGATAGAGCACAATTCCATACAGGGAAGGCATCTGTGATCTGTACTAGCAGGCAGCTAAGATCACATGGGTAATTCTGTCAGGCACGCTTCTAACGGACAATTGCACCAGACATGTCGGACACTCACAAGGCTTTCTTCAGTCGATTTGGGTATCTGGATGGACTCTCACTGATATGCTGCGTGTTACTGCATACTGACTAAACATACCCTGACCCCACTGACATTGCCATCATCCTGGCAAACAGGTTCAGTGCAGATGTGTCCCCCACATACCCCCTAAGGTGGTACTGTCCATACCAACAGAGTGTAACCTCCCAGTCATCACGTGTAAACAGGTGAGTGCTGCCCTCCCCACAGCAGACAACACAGCATCAATGGGACAAGACGGTGTCCCAGCCTATGTAGTACATGGCCTTCATGACAGACATAACACTCACATTACGTCACTGTTCGACATAAGAGTTACTGCAGGATATGTACCCATGGAATGGCGTACAGCGATAGTGGTCCCGCTCCACTGAATACTGCCACAACAGACCACAGGCAATATCGGACTAAAAGGCTAATTAGCCTGTTCTGCAAAGCTATGGGGTGTATTGTAATGGGACTCAAGCACATAGACATGGGAAACCTACAGACACTGGGTCCTGCACATTACAGCATTGTTGTGGGCAGATCTTGCCTGTTGGACCTGTTCATATTCTTTCCACAGTTACCAGGTCCATCAGTGTTGGGACAGTTGTCCACACAGCCTGCCTGGACCTTGCACAACCGTTCAACACAATTCCCTGCTCGGACATTATGCATAGGCTCCCCAGTATCAATATCGACACATATCTAACGCGATGGATTGCTACCTGGATCAGGGATAGCATGCACATGCTCAGTGTTGCAGGTGCCATGTCTGACTATACACCAATTACACATGGCATCCCACAAGGCTCAGTCCTGGGACCTCTCTTGTTCAGTATATATTTGTGTGGTGTACAGGCTATCACAGGAGGGTTATGGCTGCCCATGTTCGCAGATGACTGCAAACTGGGTGCCATAATCAGCTCTCCTGCTGGCACATGTATACTCATACAGGGTCTCACAGAGATAGGTTGAATAGTGCCTGAGCCATGACCCACAGCTACATGCCATTAGTTGCATAGTCATCCTCTTTGAGGATGACCGAATGGCCACACATTACCACATAGGCTGTAATCCATTACATACAGTAATGGTTGTTACGGTTTTGGGGACACAACCTGTTCGTACTCTCACCTTTGACAATCCTATTGCCATAGTGGTTAGACAGTACATCTACATAGCCCACCATATCCCACATGGTTTCACATGTTGATCACGTGTGGTCATTGTGCCCCTATACTCTTCACGACCATACTTGGTTACTATGCCACATTTGGGATGTACCTTACCTGATGCCTGCAGCAACTGTAATGGCCACAAATGTTACTCATCGAGCAGATGTAGGGACTCACACAGATGCCCTGCACAGTTCCGATACAGTAACTCCAGCTATATTCAGTCACTTACCACCAACATGGATGTGTTGTGTGCCTGTAGTTTCAGGCAATATCTGACCCAGAGTTACTGGACATGCTCCACCTCTGGATATCCGACTCCCTTGGAGCTACACACTCCAGGGACATATACCTCAGCACTGATGTTAAAAGGACATGCTGGGGGGACAGATTATTATCAGAAAGCCTCCACTCACTCCGGAGTGTAGTCCCGGTTTTGCATAGGCAGAGCCACCCACTGACCACCTACAGGTGACATCTTGACATGTGGATGGGTGATCACATGTTTACCCATGGGATATCTTCTGGGTCCCTGCTAGACAGAGGCACAGTGCACTCAACATGAATTGGCTATCTTGTGTGACCTACTATTCAGAGGCACAGTGTTCTGATTAGACTGGGTTGCAGAAGCCAAACACACTCTGGCTATGCTTGTACATGCCCTAGGGCAGATAGCCTTGTATCAACCTCTGAACCTATGATAATTTTCATGATGCACAATGTTTATTGCTGATACTGTTTGCAGGTTTTTATCATCTTTGCTTTCACACATTCTATGAACTGCTTAGGTATCTACAGAACATATTTGCTTATTGCAGGGTTCCACTATATTATTTACGTGTCTGTTGTCATATCAGTGTGTGCACAGGGCAGATTGCTGGGAAGTGAGAGGTTCCTGGGTTAACACATGCAACTTCCTGCTATGTGTGGCCCAATGCTGTACTCCAACGTGGCCTAAGTGCATGAGCATGCCCAGTTCAGACTGTCAGTGTTCTGTTGCCTGACATTTGTCTCATGTATTCAAGTGTGTGAGCATACCCAGTGTGACCTTTCAGTATGTTGCTGTCTGGGGTCCACTACATTTGTTGATGTATGTCTACATGTCCAGTATTAACATTTGTACTGTGTGTGTTGAAAGTCAGGTTCTATTCTTACTGCAGGACTCACCTTTGTGTCATAACTCGACAGGGATTATGCTGTGCCTGCAGGGTTTCCATGAAATACTTTGCATAGACTTATCGACATTTCTTCATACAGGCTAACTACTGCAGTACTGTCATGGTTTAGTGGTTCAGTACTATGACTATAGTGCACAGTGTCCTCGGTTCAAGGCCCATCACCGCTTATATTTTCATACTAAGCAGACCAGACTGCTTAGGGGCCAGTAGACCAAATATGAGCATGTTGGCTTTTGTTCAGCTATGCTCTACCTAGACCCAGCTTGTCCAACATTTCTCAATATTAACCATTATTGCTGGACATTGGCCAGTGTTACTCTACATTGACCACATTTGTAGTAGTTGGTGTGTGCAATTTTATTTACATATACTTCATGATGGTAAATGCTGTTTAGCACTGCTTTATATTGCTTAACACATGGCAATCATGCCTCCGGTGTTGATGCAGGGCTACCTATGTCAGATGCACATACTACACTCCCTATACATGTTTGAAAGCAGGTAGTGTCAACATAGGCATCCATTTTACTATATGTGCGGGTCAGAGAGAGGTATAATTTCCAGAGTTCCTACTGAGCCAGTGTATGTGCTATGCGTTGCCTCTTTGCCAAGGCCAAAGCATGCTGGGCATGCCTCCTTCTGTCTACTGGGGCAGGCTCAGTTTGTTCCTCCTCTGAGTCACGCTGTGTCTGTGATGGCCTTGGCAATGGTGGGGGGGGGGGGTTGTTTGGCCCAGGCCTATGCTGGTCCTGCTGCAGCTGTTTTCGCAAGATCATATTATGTAGCATAGCACATACCGTGATAATTTGGGTACATGTAGTTGGTGAGTACTGCAAGGCTCCACCAGATGTGTCCAGGCACCGGAACCGTGACTTGAGCAGCCCAAACACATGCTCAATTACATTTCGTGTTTGTGCGTGTGCCTCATTATGGCATTCCTGTTCAGGTGTGTGTGCATTTCTGATGGGTGTCATCAGCCATGGCTCCACTACATAGCCAGCATCCCCCACTAGGTGACCTTGTGGGATGTCCCCATTGGCAAATGTCTGGTACAGCTGCATCAGATGCCAGATATGGGAATCATGGTAGCTTCCAGGGCAGCCAGCACACACATTCAGTATTATGCCCTGGGCATCACACACAACCTGGCAGTTGATGGAGGGGAAGCCCTTGCAGTTGAAGAAGACCCTACCCCGCTCACTGGCTGGTGTTTTGATGCGTATGTGCGTGCAGTCTTTTGCACCCACTACCTCAGGGTATTCCGCTATTTGCTGGAAGAGACGCATATTGCTAGCCAATAACTCACGGGAATTGTGGAAATATACATGATCACCGACATGTGCTGACATGGCATCCAGGAACTGGTGCAGTACCCTGGATGCTGATGTCTGTGATATCCCCATCATATCACCAGTTGGTCTCTGGAAGGTACCTGTTTCTAATATTCTTAGGCCAACACATACCTTAGTTTCCACTGGGATGGGTTCCCCTCTGTTGGTTCTGTGTGTGAGGCGTGGCCTGCACAGCTCAACAATTTGCTGCAAGAGGTCTCTGTCCACTCTATAGCACTCCACTATCTCCAGCTCATGTAGCCCCTGGTAGGTAACCCTGGGTCTGTACACTCTTCTCCATGTCCTCACTGTGGGTTGTCCAGCAGCATTTGCATTATCACCACCCTCAGCATGTTGCATATGTCGCCTTATAACAGCAATGGCAGCCCCTAACATTTTTTGCCTCAGTGAAGCTTTTTCAGTTTTCGCTTCTATTAGCTTACTGCAGTGTTTCAGTGTCTCTTGAGAGAAACATAATGGACTGTTGTTTGCAGAGTTTTAAGTGCTGGGCTGGGCTAGTGTTCTGCCTGGGTAATTGCCAGATTCTGATTGTTTTCACCTGCTAGCTCTGCTAGTACTCCCTGGCAACTTCCACTATTTGGTGTGCTTCCTTTTTCCTTTCTGTTTCCTCAGGGGGGGAGCTCCGTGCGCACAAGTGCAAACATGCGCACAGCAGCTAACACTTGTGCACACATGCTTACACGGACTACAACATGCTTATTCTTGTTAAAATGTGCACACACTGGCGCAAACACACTTACAACTGTTTACACAGCCTTACATATGCTTACTCAAGCCTACATGCATGCACACATGCAAACACGCGCCCACACTGTCTTACTCAGGTTTATTGGCACAAACACGCGCGCATGCACGCTCAACAAGAAACTTTGGTGTTATCCACGGCATACACCTTCGATTTCTTGACTTTACCTGGCCTACCTATTGACACACCTCTTTCACTATTATGTGAATGTAAGCTGACACATGACACTCTGCTCCAATGAGCTTCACTCCTTTCATACATACCCCCCTCGTGATGTCACCTATCTTCTACTCTGTTACTCCCCTTATCCTACTCCTACACTCCACTGACTGTGCTCATTTGCAATGTAAACTTGTGATTCACTATCTTAACTCTCATTTGCATAGGATTGCCTACTAATGCTAAGTTACATCTCTTAGACTGAGCTTCCCCCCTTAGCAACCTCTACTCGGTGGCCATGTTGTCTTCAGCCTGCCATTACCTTGCATTGTAAATTCTTTTTAGCTATAAAATCCACATTTGTGGATCTTAATTATTAATTTTCTGCTTTTTAGGGCACAGCGCATTTGCGCGGCGCTGCACTACGGTTAAACCCCGGAGATCGGGATAAAAAAAAAAGTTTTTTAATTTTAATTTGCATCCCTTCCCGTTGCCAATGGCAGTATTTTTGGCCATTGGCATGCTTCCTCCTGTACATGCATGCTTTATTTCCAGCTGACATGGCTCCATTTTGCTATTTGCAGAACCGTACTCAGTTATCAACTGAGTACGTTTCTGCAAGTAACACTACTCCTACTCATAGAGGTTCTGGTTTCCTGGATCACAAATTTACATCATTTGCATAACTGTCACCTGCAATTGAGGTAATTTGCATATCCAAGCCCTGTCCATGTAGGACTAGTTTAAGGAGCTCTGTTACACGCCCCTACCGGCTCTTCTTGGATCGCTCGGCGGACATGTTGGCTGCATGGAGTCTTACTCTACTCTAAGACTCCGTGCAAGCCTTCGTGAATCTGGCCCAATGTTTTAACAAGACATCTTGAGATCGTATGTGAGAGGTAGAAGCATAAGGGGCATGTTGGTACATGGATTATTTGCTTTACCCAATCTACTAGTACCTGGAATGTTGATGGAAACAGATACAAGTAAATGTGGGAGATGTCCAATGTGTCCACACATTGTTCACTGTTTTGAATGTATTAATAATGTTTCCTTTATTCCCAAAGATAGATTTTCATGTGAATCAAAGGGGGTAATTTACATTTTGAGCTGTCCTTGAAATATGTTCTATGTGGGAGAAATGAAAAGGATGTTTCGGTTAAGATTTATGGGACATATTAGGGACACTAAAAATTGTAAAGAAGAAAAAACAATTGCTGCTCATTTTATGAAATCACATAACAATGATTATTCATTACTGAAGGGAAGCATTTTAGAACAAATTGTTTTTGTATGGATGAAAATGTTTTAAAGGAAAAACTTTTATATAAAGAAAGTATTTACATTTTGAAATTTAACACAATGGTCCCTATGGGACTTAATGGGGAATTGAATTGGACAAGTTTGCTTTAAGGGGTAAATGGTTTAATGAGTTAATTAATTATTTAATTGATGTATAATGTGTGCATAAACTTGATGTTTGATGAGATTTGTATTCCAAGAAGATGTTTTCACCGAGGCGCTAGAATTAAAACAGTTTTATCTGAAGATTTGTGTTTCATTTGGATCCTGGTTGTTCATCTATCGAAGTGAGGAGTGGTGGTGTTGTATTATTTTGTGTTAGTAGACTCTGATTCCAATTTGTTTTGAGATTGACCTACTTCCCAATCTAGCATCCAGTACTGTCATTACTAAGATGAAGCATCATTTTGCAGTCCGTGGTAGGCCATACAAAGTTATTTCTGACAATAGCATGCATGTTACAAGCCAACAGTTCAAAAGATTTGCCGAAGAGTGCAACTTTACTCATGTCACGAGTAGCCCAGAGTTAACATAGTCAAATGATCTGGTAGAATGTGCAGTTCAAACTGCAAAGCATTTACTAGAGAAGTCAAAATGAGACAATAGTGATGTTTTCATGAATCTCTTAAATCTTAGAAACATTCCTCATGATAAACATTTTGGTTCACCTGCTCAGAGACTTCTATCCAGACAGTCCAAAACCACATTATTAATAAGTAGTCAATTGTTGGCTCTGTGCGTCAAGAACAACAGGTCAGTAAAAAACAGTCTGTTGAAAAATCATTTAACCCAGAAGTCCCAGTACAATGACCAGCAAACTGCTCAATCCATTGTTAGAAGGAGAAGTAGTAAGGATGCAAACATCCAAAGGTTATGATGGAGTTGTGAAGAATATTTGTCCAGAGCCAAGATTGTACATTGTAGAATCACAAGGAGTAGATTTTAGGTGGAATCGGAAGCATTTGATTCTGGTGTCTAACCCTATACCACAGCACATGCCCAGTGAGAAAGACTCTTTCTCAGACTGAGTAGTCCAGTGTTCCAGTTCCAGAAGAAGTTCCAGAGAATATTCCCATTCCTGTGATGAATCCCAAAGTTCCTGATATGAGTTGTTCACACAAGACCATCCCTGTTGCTAAATCCAGTCCTGAATGTTATGTTACGAGATCATATCACATCTCCAGACCATGTTATAGATACTGGTCATGAACATTGTGTTTGATTCTAATGTCTATATTGATGCATGTCTAACTGCAATGTAATTTTGATTAAGGGCAATCTTTTTAAGAGGAAGGATGTAGATCAATGTGTGTATGTCTCTTTAAGAAGCTATATAAGGGCTTGCACAAGTGTATAAATACTGAGCACCTGCAAGTCTGACTGCCATTTTGTAGTAAGCTGTTAAGATGTAACCGTGTATGTATGTAAGGTCTGTCTGTTAATCAGTTTGTTTATATTCAATGATGCTGCTATCTATTCTGATGTGTCTCTATGTAATAAAGCATCTTAAATGAACTATCCCGCCTGCTTCATCTTCTGTGTATAGAGGGATGAGTGACAAGGTGCAAAAGTTTTTAACCCATAGTTGGGTTTCAGAACCATCTGGTTTGGGGAATTAGCATTAATGAAGTCCAGGAATCTTTGTGTATATGTATTTGAGTTAATGAAGGGATAGTAGAAATCACTCAAGAAAATAGTGTCAGTCTTAGTAGGGGGAATATCAATTTGCTGAAATATGCATCATGGTTTGCAAGTAACATCATGCCTCCTTACACTTAAATATGCCTGCACTTAGCCAGCAAGCCAGCCACCATCATCCAATACTCTGATGACTCCACCCCATCTACTTAGCTTCTTCTCTCCAGGAACTTTAGACAGTAACCCAAAGAACTTTCCCTAATACTGAAACAAGGTTACAAAAAGCTTAAGTACTGCTCATTTCAATGCATTTCTAATTTTCAAAATGATTTGCCAACATAATAATAATGGCACGTTTTACACAGTGCCAAATATACCACTCCCTTTGTCTTACAGTTACCTTTTTTAAAAAACACCTACTCTTTATACAATTATTCATATTGAACGTATTGAACGTATGTTAAAGTGTAGGATATACGAGCATTTAAATGATATTAAAAATTTAAAGAATACAAATGCCTTATATAAACACAGTATTGTCTGCAAAAACTTCGACAAATTCTTTTTTGGTATTCTTGAAGTTGTGAAAGTGGACACTAGAGGGGGTGATTGGAAGAACATCTTAAAAAAGAAAGAAAGTTACTGGCAATTTAGGCTGGCGTCCACATTCCCACCAGGTATAAATGACAGTGTTTCTTTAGTGCCCATCCTAATTGAAAGAGCAAATGATATAAAGTAGGAAGAAACACACTCATATACACAAAAGAAAACAAAAAATATGAAATAATAAATTAAATAAAATATTTATTCAAATGTAATAGTACTGAATGCATCAAAAGTACTAAATATTTTTAAGAATGATATTTATTGATATTTTATGCTTATATTGGAGTATAAATTTCTGAAGTTTTTCTTATATTTTATTACATTGCATATATTTTAGATGTTTTAATCTACTCAAACAAGTACTGAATTCAAAAAATACTTTCAACATTGTGTAATTCATTGTGGAACCAGGATCAAATGTGTATATCTTTAAGAAAAGTATTTTTTATAAATATGTCATGGTGACATCATTAATTGTTTAATCACAGTTGATATTTAAATGAGTCTTTGGTTTTAAAGCACTGTTTCTGATGAAGTCTCATTTTGAGATGAAAGCGCTTAAACCTGTTTCCAATCTGTTTCATTTTCTGTTATTTGGTGAATAAAGTGGAGTTTCTACAAGTGTTTTCAAGCCTTGGAGTTCCTGCCATAATACAATATTTACGGATTTTGTTAGTTGACTTCTGCTGCTTTTTTACCTTGTTTTCGTCTTTCCACGTTTATGGCAATGGATATATCTGGGGACTTAAATCTATCTAGTACCGTACTTGCCGAGGATACCGGAACACAAATACAGCAACTAAGAGGTGAAATCTCGGACCTAAGGGGTGAGCTAACTAAACTTTTAGAACTGTTTACTCAAAAGTCCAACAATCCTATTGTCGGTACTTCCTTTATTGGCGAACGTACGGTTTTTGTACCGCCAGGATACAACTGTGGTGGTTCCAATGTGGTTTTAAATTCAAACAACCCGCCAAATTTTCCTTCACCTGTTTTGGCTGGTAACAGTGTATTAGACTGTGTTCCTGGTTCCGATGTTACAAACACTGTTACAAACGCTGTTACTACTAACTGTTTGACTGAAGTTAATGAAAACAAGAGAAATACTGCAGCGATTCAGACATCACCTGTCCTTTCTAGTTCGAGAAATACGTACTCGGACTTTTCAAATGCAGTAGTGCGTCCTAAAAAAGGTACTGTCTTTCAACCTGTAAATACAGGAAACTCTAGACAAGAGACTAACAATGTTTTTACTGACGAGCGTTTAGTACACGATGTGTCGGGTCATCATACTGACGCAAACAATAGGTTCAATACAGTTTTTACTAAAAAATATTCATTTTCATCTATTCATATTCACGAAGAAGCTGCTAAATCTAAGACTGTGGAAAACTTGATACAAGATTCTTCTTTAAAGGATCTGATTTTTTTATTAGAAAAGAAAATGTTTAAATATAAAACTATTGAGATGGATATTTCCTATTTTAAACAGTGTATAGACTTAAAAATTGTGCCTCAAGGCTTAAGAATGTACAGATTCCCATTTGGAATCTCTTATACAGAAGCTATAATATCAGATTTCTCTGAATTTTTCAATGATATGGGAATTGGTTTAATTACCAAAACAGTTCATTATTATGAACAACAAAGGGAATTGATTTTGAATGAAGTCAAAATTTTGGATCACAAAATAAAAAGTGATACTTTATTTTCACATTACAGCACCTTATATTCCAAGATGTTGGACAAGGTGGATAGTAGATGTTACAACATTTATCAAAAGAAAAAGCGGAAATTGTCTAGGGATCAAAAAAATTATCAAAATAAGAGGGCATACATTTTTCCTGCTAATTTACATCATTTAGGGAACAAAGTATTTTCCCCTAGTAAATATGCCAACCATGAACAACGACAAGGGGATGTTTCACCTCAACATGACAATACCCGTGGTCACTTTAATAGATGAGAAAATGATAGGGTAAATGATAATTTAGACTATGAAGAGGATTTTCCTACACTCAGACGCTCAGAGAGACTGGCACAGCACTATACAAAAGAGGGCGAATACAACAAATCATATTACCCCCAGAGGAAGAATTTTTATTCCAACAACAGGAACCATTATTAAATAGTGATTCTTTGCTTAGTGTTCCTGTTGTTAACAATAACAGTTCATACCATTTTCAGTACCAGGGTTTTAGTATTTACAACTACTCAGAAAAATTTTAACGAAAGAATATTTTACTTTGTTTTCTAAAGGTATAAAATTTATCCCTTCAAATAGTGGGGATTTAGTGGACAATATTTTAGCTTTAAAATTTTACACTAGAAAATTAAATTTTAGTATCAGTCTAAACCAACAAGATGTTTCTTTGTTAAATGATAATTCTCTTCAAATTAAACTAAAAAAGAAGAGCGTTTATAATCCACCACTTCACCCCCTAATAGAAACATTTGAGAAGTTAGTAATGGAGGACATTTATCAAGAATTTAGACATGGCAAACAAATTGAAAAGAACTTAACTAAGGAAGAGTATACTTTACTACAGGATTTGAGAAATGATGGTGACATACGTGTTATGGTCCCAGATAAAGGAGGGGGAATAGTAATTTTTCCTAGTTTGGATTATTCGAGGGCTATGTTAGATTTACTACTCGATGACAGTACTTATACTATTGTTTCGAGAAATCAGATTAATATATCTAGTTCTAGGATAGACAGTTACCTAGAGGAGTATTTACTGGATGGCAGAATTAGCAAGGAAGATCATGATTTTTTTATATAGACCACACCCTAAAATACCCATTTTTTTGGAATACCTAAAGTACATACAAATGTAGATAAACCCCCCTTTAGACCTATAGTGGCAGCCAAAGGGTCTAAAATACACCCCCTTACGGTGTACATTGATTCACATCTACAACATATAATTCAAAAGGTACCTCACCTGTTAAGAGATTCTTGGGATTTTTTAAGGAAAATTAAACAAGATGTATATGAAGATACAATTATATTTTTGACTGTTGATGTCAAAGATTTGTTTACATGTATCCCAAAAGTTGAGGGGTTAGCCTTCTTAGAGGAAGTTTTATTTAGATTTTCAAACTTGAATAATGACAAGACAAAATTAATTTGTGAATTAATGGAGATAGTTTTAGAGAATAATTTTTTATTTTTTGAGGGGGAGTTTTATCAGCAAATCACGGGTGTACCCATGGGGGCATCTTGCTCCCCAGTCTATTCAAATTTAGTTCTTTTAGGCTGGGAAATGGTACACGTTTTTGAAAGTCAATATATGTCTAACATACTTACATATCTTAGATACCTAGATGATATTTTTATTTTATGGGGGGGTACTGTAGATGAAATGTTAAAATTTATAGATTATATCAACAACAGTACCAGTTTTTTGTCTTTTACTTTCCATTTTGATTCTAGCAGTATAAACTTTTTGGATACACTTATTTCTAAGGATTTACAAAGAAAAGAGTTCAAGTCACAAGTCTATAGGAAAAAGACATTTTGTAATGCCTATTTACATTTTCAGAGTAGTCATCCTTTTACACAAAAAGTAGGCATTGTCAAAGGACAAGCTATTAGACTTGCGCGTATGACTTTAAAAAAGGAAGATCTAAAAATAGAATTTAATTCCTTGAGAAAAATGTTTTTGGAACGTAGCTATCCAAAAGATTTAGTGGAGTCCATACTGGAAGAGATCTATAATGGGTGGGGGACACAATACTTTCCACTTCTAGGTGATAGTGAATCACTTGAAGGTATTTCACAAATGAGAATGGATAGGATTTCAACAGGTGACAATTTTCATACAGCATGTATTTTACAACACAATTCTAGATCAGAACAAATCCGTAAAATTTATAAACAAAATTGGAATATTTTTAGAACCAATGAAGAAATATATAAAAAACTGGGAAGCCAACCTAGGTTTGTAAATAAGGTAGGGCAAAATATAAAACAGTTGTTAGAAAATAAACCAGTTTCTTCTACCACAGAGTTACAAGGTACTAGGGCATGTGGTATGTGTCATTACTGTTCATACATTTATCAGGAACCTAGTATAGTCCTGAATAATTGTATAAAGAGTAGGGTGTTTTTTAAAAAAGGTAACTGTAAGACAAAGGGAGTGGTATATTTGGCACTGTGTAAAACGTGCCATTATTATTATGTTATTATGTTGGCAAAACCGAACGTATGTTAAAGTGTAGGATATACGAGCATTTAAATGATATTAAAAATTTAAAGAATACAGATGCCTTATATAAACACAGTATTGTCTGCGAAAACTTCGACAAATTCTTTTTTGGTATTCTTGAAGTTGTGAAAGTGGACACTAGAGGGGGTGATTGGAAGAACATCTTAAAAAAGAAAGAAAGTTACTGGCAATTTAGGCCGGTGTCCACATTCCCACCAGGTATAAATGACAGTGTTTCTTTAGTGCCCATCCTAATTGAAAGAGCAAATGATATAAAGTAGGAAGAAACACACTCATATACACAAAAGAAAACAAAAAATATGAAATAATAAATTAAATAAAATATTTATTCAAAAGTAATAGTACTGAATGCATCAAAAGTACTAAATATTTTTAAGAATGATATTTATTGATATTTTATGCTTATATTAGAGTATAAATTTCTGAAGTTTTTCTTATATTTTATTACATTGCATATATTTTAGATGTTTTAATCTATTCAAACAAGTACTGAATTCAAAAAATACTTTTAACATTGTGTAATTCATTGTGGAACCAGGATCAAATGTGTATATCTTTAAGAAATGTATTTTTTATAAATATGTCATGGTGACATCATTAATTGTTTAATCACAGTTGATATTTAAATGAGTCTTTGGTTTTAAAGCACTGTTTCTGATGAAGTCTCATTTTGAGATGAAAGTGCTTAAACCTGTTTCCAATCTGTTTCATTTTCTGTTATTTGGTGAATAAAGTGGAGTTTCTACAAGTGTTTTCAAGCCTTGGAGTTCCTGCCATAATACAATATTTACGGATTTTGTTAGTTGACTTCTGCTGCTTTTTTACCTTAAATTATTTAACAGTATGCTTATTAAAGGTTACTTGCATCTTACAATCTCAGACAAGCTTACCCAATGGTCATTAAAGCATTGCTACTTAAACACAAAGCAACAGGGCGTTGTGACAGCATGCATTTTCAGAATAATAAGAAGCATAAATCAACAGTATAAAAATATGACAGAAAAACAGAACATTCTGCAAAATCAAGGACAGATGAAAAGCCACTGTCGTACTTGTGTCTACCTTAGATGGGGAATACTCTGCACACTTACACTGCATAACTGCTCCTTGCCTTGCTTGGACACATCCAGAGTCACTACGTGGGGGAGTGGGGTGCAACAAGTATGTCACAATTTGAAATGTCTCTGGCTGATGGTGATGGCTCTGACACTCATACCTCGAAACTTCAGAGCAAGAAATCTGGACAAAGCCATACATGGAAGTGGGAAACAGGCTCAAAAACAAGGGCAATTTTTTAAATATTGCTCTTATAAACTTAGAAAGATAATAGAATAGTAGTAGGTCTTGCATTAGTATGAATTTTTTGAAGGGTTTGAAATCTGAAACTCAAATGTCTGCCGTTATTTTCTAACTTCAGTTTTTAATAAGTTGCCACTAATTTGGCAGAAAACCACAATTTTATGAAAAACAGACCAAAAATGTCATGCAAAAGTATAGAATTGCCACACAATACAGCTGGAAACCTGTCAAAGAAGGGACATATTTTTAATATTAGTACTATTAACTTGAGCAGCTGACAAAATAAGAGCATCTACATGCATTTCTGAAATAAAAGTAATCTATAAGTCTGATCATTACAGTTATTTATATTTGTAAACTCTCCACGTTTTCTTCCAAAATTACCATTTTGCGGAGGGGTTATTAAGGGAGAGCAACATTTTGAGCCAAAATTGGGGACAGTTGAGAGGTTTGGATATTCCTAATTCTATAAAGCAATTTATTTGCATGTACCTCTCACCCTCTTAATGTAGGAAATCTGGACAAGGCCAAATAAATATATTGGGGGAACATACAAACAGTACTAAAAATTGCTCTTGTGTAAACTTAAGACAGTTGATAGAATAACAGGTCTTGGTTTAGCATGCATTTTTTTGAATGTTATAATGTCTGAAACTCAATGTCTGTCATTATTTAGTGACTTTATTCCTAAATGATTTGCCAGAAAACCACAAATCTTATGAGGAACAAACCAAAAATAAGAAGCAAAAATATATTCATTCTGCACAAATCTGGACAGTTGAGAGGTATAGTTCAGCCAGGGCCGTCTGAGTTTGCTGCCATTCCCCCCTCACAAAATCATGGTTGAATGGAGCCTCCCCACTGCAGCCATTCCAATGTCCCATTCCTTCGTTATTTCACCCCATTTACCATAAACATTGTAATGTGCATACTGATTTACTTAAATTAGCTTTTCCACCTGTGGGATCCTTTATCGATAACACTCAGTGAGGTAAAACCTGGACCACAGTGTGAAATTGTGTCAAAACAAAGCTTTTATTGGCCCAGGTTGCCAGTAGGAAAACCAACAAACTCTTATGAAACTTCTGACTGCAGAATAAAGTGGTAGGTTTCTCCTATCATATGATCCAACCAGTTATGGGATGAGATGACATTCTTGTAAGAGTTTACTGTCTTTCTTGTTAACTTTGTGTTGTTCAACCAGAATGTTGCGTTTTTGTTGATTTGCACATATGGTTAATAGGTTTTCAGGAAAATGTTAAGCAATCTGCCTCTAGGCTATTACAAGCTTAGCCAATAACCAAATGTCAGAATCAAACTCTGTACTTTATCTCCATGAGGTGAAGGACTTAAGCATTACACTATCCATATCCTCTGCACCTCATAGAACAAAACATATGCTAGCTTTGACATTCTTGCTGGCCATGACATCCTCTGACTTGTTATTTGTGCCAGGCTCATGATCTTACCACTTCCTAGTCCACTGTTCAGATATCCCCTCTCTTTAGCGCTTCACAATCTTGAAATGGTAAAGTAACATAAGCTATTTAACGTTACATCTTCTTTATTTTCCTTGACGTTCCACTGCCTCCTCATGGGGACAGTGCTGGACTTTTTTATCTGCCACTGACCACAATAGATCACAATCCCCAGGTCTTGACCTACTTGCCTTCAGCCACATATGCCACATCCTACTTAAGGCATGTGGTCAGTAGATCAACTTTTATATCAGTACTTTATGGCATATGGGTCAGAGGTTGGAATGTTTTTGGAGACAGAATAGCCTTTGGAGAGACAAGCTTTGTCAAGAGACACATTATACTCTCTCCAAGCCTGTGACATCTCATAAAATTACAGTTTATTTGCACAAAGAAATCTTGGTCAAATCTAACTGATCAGCTCGGCTTTAAGGAGGTGAGTGAGCTGTGCTGCCCTGATTGTCTAATAACAAGTCAAGCTTTAACCATCATTCATTACCAGCACTGCAACTGTTGGATCTGCACTTTTTTCCTCCTGACTCCATTAGCAGTATTTTTCATGAAGTATTGAGCATTTATTTTTATTTTTTGTCATTTTTTTTTTCATCTTGATCAGTATGTTTGAGTTCCTGATAATGAGTTCCTAACTGTGATTTGAAGGGTGTATCTTACCACTTGCAGTTTGGTCTCATATCCATCAAGACTGATTTTATCCTGTTTGGATGTTTTGAGTCCAATTATTTGCCAGACTTTGGAGTCCCTGTTGAAGTAGACCTTTGTTATCCCTGTCCTAAGGAAAGCTTTTGTGAACCAGGATATTCTTGATTATTTTTGACCTATTGTTCCAGCATGCATATTTACCATGCAGTTATGAAGAGTTAGTTCTTATGGTTCTTACGGTCTTCTAGACTCCATACTGATGGAGCTAAGTACATACTAAGGTGAACAGAGGAGGGGCACAGCAAAAACTATGTGCTGAGATTTCAGACAACTAGAGGATTTGGAGCTTCCTAAAAACCATAAGTTGCCTGTTTTCTTGCTTACTTTTACTATGTATTGCTTATTCTTACCACTTATTGCACTTTTTATTGCCTTCTGCCAACTGTTTTACTGTATTTTATTACTATAAACAAACTGCACTGCTGTACTGCAATTGTCTGCATTGTTGGGCCTGTTAAATCATTTTAGTTACTGTTTTCACTGTTTGTAAAGCTTTTTTATCCATTTTCACTGTTTGAAAGGTATTGACTGGAAATGTTCTGCATTTGTTAAGCATTTGTTTGTTTGTTCTGATTTTCCTGTCAAGGAGTGTATCATACAACTGATTTGTTTGCAGTTAAAACCATTCTCTAGAGTCTCCTTGCCCTTTTATTGGTTAAAACATTTATTTAGTGTCTCACTGCTGTTTTTCTGCTGTGATAAACATTTCTGTAGTGTTTTCTACCTAAAATAGTGTAGTTAGTAGCTGTAGTATAGTCCAGACTCAGGATTGCTGTTTCTGGGCCTGGTTGTTTGTTTGTTTGTAGTGGCTGTTTGTTCTGAGCACATTTTCCAGGCCATCTTGGATTAGAAAGAGCCCTTTTGCACTTTAGTGAGGATTGTGTTGATTGGTCCCTGTCTGCTAAAGGTTAGCTGGTCTAGGGATTGGAGTAAGTACCTCATTGGTTCTTCTGAGCTTTTTTTAAAGTTGTTTTAGGTTTTAACTGTCTGGTATTAAACCCCCACCTTTGAGCGTTTTTCTGCTTGTTTGCTCATTGCCAGCACCATAGACTTCCTCGCAATTGTGCTCCACAGCTGGACAGATAATTTCAACAATTATTCCCAGAGATACAGCTGTATCCCAGCAGTGTAGTTCCTCACTTTTACCACATTTCCAGGCAAAGAGGCTAGATTTCTGTTATGAGAATCTTCTATTTTTTGTGGTATTTAAATCCCACATTTGAGCTGGTTTGGTCTTGTTTGTACATCACGCACCACAGCTGCACAGTTTTTAACCCATTGTGAGGAACTCCAGCTACAAGTTTTCCCTTAGTAGCACTTGTGTGATCATCTAGTAGTACTCCTCTTGAACTCCCACCCTTTACCTCCTTAGCTTTCTCTGGCCTCTTTCCCTTAGATTCAGACAAATATGGATGGACAATTACCTATGGTTTTACCTGCCAGCCTGGTTGATATGGGCAACCTGAGACAGTGTAGCAACTACCTCATGTACATGGACAACCCTCTACTACTACCACCTAGAAATGCAATTTGTGAGAAATGCAATTACATTAAGTACCTACAGTCTATGCTTTCTATCTCACAAGCCAGTATTTCTAGCACTGAGCAGGTTGTCAGTACAAACACCACACCTCAAACACCACCCACAACTACACAGCACATATCCACATATGCAGAGGTCCTCAATAAAAATATATCCAAACAAAAGAGACTTCCGAGACAAAAACACACACGAATTCAACTGTCCACCACACCACACCACACACCACACAAAGTCCACACACCTGTGTCTCACAGCCACTAGGATCTAAACATAAACCAAACATATTAGTCATAGGAGACTCCATTATGAGACACACAGATGTGGCCCTCACCAGGCTAGATAAGGAGAAAGTCACCGTTAGTAGTTTGTCAGGTGTGAGAATCCACCATATCACCCATGCACACAAGTCTCTCAACAACAGGTACTGTTATGAGTCTGTCATAGTCCATATTGGCATGAATGACTTGAGATGTACCTCCCTGGACTACATGAAGAGTGACATGATCAAGCTCGCTGAATATGTGTCCCAGGCAGGTATTTTCCTAGCCTTAAACAGCATTCTACTGTCACCCCGAATGATGCCTCAATGCAAACAGAAAATTATTAACTTTAACAATTGGCTTAGTTTCTGGTGTCATTCCAAGGGGATCCAGTACCTGAGAGCCCTGGAAGACATGCTCAACAGACTAAGATGCTTTGCCAAAGATGGCCTGCATCTATCTTCCTTGAGCTTCAGGCTGCTGGCAAAGGCTCTTGCCTCCTACATACTGCCTATTTTAGGCAATGCCATGAAGTCAAAACTATCAACATGAAATTTCATCAAAATGCAAATTAAAGGTCATGCTGCTAAACACTAGGAATCTAAACATGAAACTGCGCTCACTGCAAGTATTTGTAACCATGGAAGAGGCTGACATTTGTGCAGTCACAGAAACCTAGTTCAAAGCTGTGGAGAACACCCCAACCAATCCAGGTTACTCATCCTATCATACATTCAGACCCCAAACCATGGATAGCAAAGCAAAAGGTGATGGAGGTGCAATATATATTAAAGACGTATATAAGTCCAGGCTGGTCAAACTGTATAAAACAAACAAACTGAGTAACGTAAAAAAGAATTTTATAATGACAATGCTTTCAGATCAAAAACCCTTCATCAGTGTTCACAATATCTCCTACTACAAAGAATTTTATACAAATTCAAATAACTCACAGCCAATCAAAATAAAGAAATAATTAACATAAAGGCAACTTGCAAAAAAAAAAAATCACATACAAAAAATAAACTAAAAAAACAAAATATATTCCTAAGTATTAAAAATTGTCTTTATATATATATATATATATATATATATATATATATATATACATACACATACATATTTGTATTATTAATTTTTATTTTTTATTTACTTAATGTAAACAATTCTGTCTATGTTTCAATACAGGTTTAATAGATACAAGCTGGTTTAAACCAGGTGCCTGATCTGCACACAATATTAAAATCCACTTATATTCTGCCATTTCTAACTTAATATTAAAATCACCTCTCCTAATTTCCTTTGTGATATGGTATATGACTCTAAATGTAAAACAATGAGATGGCTCAGTTTCATTAACATGTTTAAAGCATTCAATAAGATATTACGTCTAATGTTCAAATTATGCTCTATAATTATAATTCTTTAAGTCTCCTAGTTGATTTTTGCAACATAGAAACCATTACGTTGACTATATGTCACCAGATAAATAATGTTAATAGAGTTATATGTTGCACTATTTTTAAAAGCAAACTGTTTACCAGTGTTGGGGTGTACAAAAATGGTATCCCTGTTGATATAGTTGCAACAGCAGCAATTATAACACGGATGAGTACCACTTTTACCTGTAATATTTTCATTACAGCTTGACTTAATATCTTTGTAACACAGTTGCTGCTTCAAGTTCATAGAGTTTCTATAGGCAAACCTAGGAATATCACTGATTATAGTTCAGGAACAGCTCCTAGTATTTCTCCAATTGTTAGATATGATGTTTTCTATCTGTGGGGTACTTCTGCTATAAGTCATAAGATATCTCATAATATTCGGAGTTATGATAGGGTTTGTTTCAGTCACCCCATTTTTCTCTAGTATGATGTTAACATATGGACTACCCTTATCATCTCTTGTAGCTGAGATTTCATCAAAGCACTGGAAAAGCAGGTCAAGTCTATAACCCCTCTCAAGTAACAGTTGCATCAACTCTTCAGTTTGTTGTTAGTAGACTTGCACATTTGTATTAAGTCTCCTCAGTCTTAACATCTGTGATTTTATTATGTCCTTAAATATATGGGGAAGATGTGTACTTTTCCTTTGCAGGTATTTATTACCATGTATCGGCTTTACCTGTCCCAAGGTTGATAATCAAGTACTACCCCTAATGAGAATAACTGGGATCATACAACAGATAACTTGAGTGGACCCGTGCCTAGGATTAAGCATTTAGGAGCTGCATCTGCCCATTTGTAGTACATGAGGAAGTTCTGGGGTACATTTTCTGTTTACCATCCATATACCTTGGTTGCACTTGAAAAGGGACAGAGATGACTTTTGTTTTACGTGGATGGGGAGTCTGTTCACAGCAGTGGTATCCTCTGTGAAATATACTTGCCCCTCCAAACTGTCCTAATAATGTCACAGAAGAGGTTTAAATGCCTAGGCAAAGTATTTCTGATGACATTTGACTTACTGATGTGTAGTAAATCCATTAGTAATAGGACAGATGATGCCTTCTATGCCAGACACAGGTCACGTTTTTGGAGTCTGTAGGACACTGACTATAGTGACAGGGGTTTCAGGTGGTCCATGTAGGACGTGTTATTTAGGCCTTGTATCCTTTTAGTAAGGTGTGTTTGTGTGAGCTCCAGTTGTTGCATGTGTCTGAACAATTACATGCCAAAGGGGGCATTATGTGCAATGATTGGCCCAATCAAGGCTGAACAAAGGGGGTCAATGACATACATAGATCTAGACACAATCCCTTTGTTTATAATCTGTGCAATATGGAAGAACTTTCTTACAATAACAGACATATGTTGGTCAAAAGTTAAGTCACTCTCCACATAAGTTTCCAAATCATGAAATACTGGGTCAAGTCTTAATGGCCTATTGTCAGTGTGGTAGTTCCCAGGGGTAGATGACTTCCCAAAAGATACAGTAATGCATTTTTTGGTATTTAGTTTTAGACCATGATTTTGATACCAGTTATTTATCTGAGACCAGCCTCCCTGCAGGATGGCCAATTCATTTGAGGATTCAGTGGCTGCTCCTGGCTTGCAGTCATCTGCAGACTTAGTCGTCATCATCCACTTTTATCATTACTATTAGTATTATTATCACCATTATTCTTACTCAGTATTATTTATAATCATCCACTATCCTTCCTCATTATTTGCTATTAGAAGTGACTTTAGATGGTATATTATTGAGAGGACTTTATATGTTGTTTTTCATGAGAGAGCTCTGGGGGAAACCGTAGTATTTGGGAGGTGGTTGAGCATGAGTTGCAAATTATAAAGTCATTTTTCAGTGTCTGTTACAGCTTCCTGAGTAATTTTTTGGAGGTGTGCCAAGTTATCCAATCTGATGCACATACAAGTGTGAAGTCAGCAGTGTATTGTATTAGGGAAGCCTGTTGTGTGTATCAGTGGGGGAAGGGGTGCTGGTGTGTTTAAGAGAAAGATAGCAAAGATAGAGCCTTGTGGTACACTGGTGGTGACTGGGAGGTATGGAGAGAGGGTGGAGTGTGATTTTACAGACCAAAACCTATTGGACAAATAGCTCTTGAACCATAGAAGGACACTCTGCGATAGACCTAATGTGGACATTTGAAGTAGAAGTTTGCTGTGACAAATTGTATTGAAGGCTTTAGACAAGTATAGAAATAATGGGGAGACTCGTTTGTCGTTATCACTTTCTTTGTTAACAGTATTATAAGGGTTAGAGGTGCAGTGTTAGTACTATGGGAGGTATGGAAGCCATGCTTTTCCAGTATTTCAGCGATGGTTGGTTTAGCATGATGGTTAAGGTCTTCACCTCATAAACACAAAGTACACAGTTTGATTCTGACGTCATAGCAATTGGCCTACTATTCTCACATGAACCTAAGATCACTATAGGTCTAAGGTTAGTGATGTCTGTTGAATTTCCTTTTTCTATGGCTAGATAATGTGTGATTGTCTCCAAAGAAAGGGAATATGGGATTCCTAGACTGACCTATATATAAGGATTTAGACAAGACGGGAAATTCTATTGGCTGCTATTTTAAGGTACTCACTTGGAAGGTCATCAGCTGAAGCTGAGCATGGTTTGAGTTCCAGTTGTTTTATATGAAATAAGGGCACTGGTTTGAAGTTGAAAGTGGACGTAGTGATATATGGCTATTGGGCAGGGTTGGGATCAGATTTTGGAATCTGTGGTTAGTAACACTATGCTATCTATGAAATAAGAGATGAATTATATTGCAGGGTTGAGTGATGAGTTTTTGGAAGAGGGATTAGGGTTGAATTTTTGACCATGTTGCAAGAATTCTTTAACAGATAACTGGAGTATTTTAAGTATGTGTTAGCTATTGTTCACAGTGTTGTCCTAGTATAGTTTTTTGCCTTCATTTATTTGTTTTTTATTACGGATGTGGAGCATTTGGAAGTTTGAGATAATGTGATGTTTTGTATTTCTACCTTTCTTTCCACTCTTTTTCTTTATTCTGCTCTTTTTGAATAGCCAAATTGCTTGCTTGTTTTTTACTCTCTCCCTTCCAGGAGTTGTAAGGCTATTTAGAAAGTTACACTGAATTCATTTAAATCATCATGTAAGGGTAGTATTATTTGGATAGTCCAGTTAAAAGATAATAGGGTAATAATGCATATGTCTGGGTTAAACTTGTACAGGTTACATGTTATTTTATAAACATCCCATTTAAGAGGATGTGTCAGATGTATGGTTTAATTTCTCCAAATATTTTGGGTTTCTAATACTGTTATGGGAATTGACCCCATTCCTAAGTCAGAGTTTGGTTATAGTTCATGAAATTAATATTGCTTCAATCTTTGTTATCCAGAAGTTGCCCTCGTAGCACCCACAATGGGCCCAGAATTGATTCATGCAATTCATACAGAGTTATATTTAGGGGTACATTTAGGGGGTAGTATATATAAAAATGACTGCGGTTTTGTTTTTTTATTTGCCCCATTGCTCCTTCCACTACTACTGGAACTGTCTGGACATTTTTCCTCCACAATGGTCTTGTTTCTGCCTTCAAATCTTAATATTTTATGACTTTGTGTCTTGCTGTATGTAAGACACTGTAATGGCAATGTGTAGCAATTTCAATGATCAATGCTACGCTTGTGTTTTTGTCATGAACTTCTATATCTGCTGCTTCCGCACCTACTTTTTTGGACTGTTGGTAATGGGTGATCCAATATGATGTACACTACATCATTCTCAGTAATACTTTGTGGTTCATGTTCTCAATGCATCTCAGCTACTTCTTGTACTGTGGTGTTTGAACAATCCTCAATGGAACAACCGTGCCACACCATTGTGTCTTTCAGTGTACAGGCCCTCTGCCATAAGTGTGTCACACCCAGCAACAAGGTATGAGACTCATTTGAATTATTTTTTTTTTTGCAGAACCTGCATTTGTCTGCCTCTCCCACATATTCAATGGACTTTGTAAAGTAATGTGTATGTAGTCCACTATCCTGGGCTGCTATTATTGACCTTTCATTCTCTGGTTTCAACTTGTGCCCCTTATCCATTCCTGTGTCAAATCCTTATCAGCATGAGGTTGCAACATGAGATCTCTATACGTCTTACTATATTTATGGCTTTTCCACATTTTATTTTTCTTTTCATTTGATACTTCTTACATTCTTGCTTTTGTTTGTTTGCACATTCAGTTGCTGTATGATTTTTGTCAACTTCTGCGTTGATTACCTACTTATGAACCTATGAGCCTATTTCCATTCCTGCTTGCCAAATGAATGATTCTGTTAAACTAAGCAGAGTAGTAATCTTAGACTTTGTCTCCTCCTGCTTTAAAACTTTCAAGACTATTTAGATCTGATGAGGTCAACAGATATGTATGCAGTCCTACAACTGCAGATCTATACATATAATCAGTTTTGAGGAGGCCTATACCTCCTTCAGAGCATGAAATATATAATCTTGGTATAGTCTGATATTAATATTTCATTTTGTAAGCATGAAGCATTTTTATTGTTTTTCTGTACAACTGAACCAATACCTTTTGAGAATAGCCAATCACAGCAAAACTGTAAGTTAAAGGTGCATTATCTCCTTTCTAAAATCACACTTCTGCTTTGGACCAAAGCAGAAAACGCTGCCACCCACTTAGCTAATCACCTCCCCTGTTTGTGACATCAGTAATGACATTCTAACAATCCCACCCACCTTGTTAACATCCTTCCACTTTGTGAGATCAGAGTGAATCTATCACTTTATATCCTATTCCCATTGTAGTTTTGTTTTCCCTGTGTAAACTGCAAGATGTTTCTCTAGTTCCTACATCATAGTAGAAGACTTGTCCAAGGGCAGTGGTAAAGATACACACTGACAAGGAAAGAACGGCTACAGCATACCTCATAATCTCTTAGCACAGACTAAGTTCCCTTATTTCAAGGCAGACTAAATGCTCTTACTTGACTGACAGCACAGCTTAGGGCTTCAGGGCAGAAGTTGTAAGAGGCCAGTTTATTTAAAAAATATTTGACGAGATACGGTGTCAAAAGCTTTTGCCATGTTGAGAAAGGTAGCAGAGACAAGTTGGCTGTTGTTTTTGAGTGATTAATGGAATTTGTAAAACTTATAAGGGTTGTACTAATACTGTGCTTGGGTCAAAAACCATGCTGTGTATCAGATAAAAGGTAATAGTTTAGGAAGTAGTCTAATTGTTTGTGGATACACTTTTCTAGGATTTTAGCTAGGGGAGAGAGAATGGCTATTAATCTATAGCTGGTTATATTTTTTGAGGGGCCTCTTTTATGAAGTAGAATGATATGGGATATTTTCCAAAGGAGAGGTATATACTGTTCAGAGATAGAACGGTTGATTAGAATAGATATAGAGTAGGCAATAGATGTGACAGCTAGTTTCAGCAAGTCTCCAGGTAGTTGATAGAGACAAGAGTACATGGTTTTACCTTAGATAGTAGGTTCTGTATCTGACTTGTTTGGATGGGTTCAAATTTGAAAAAGGTAAGCAGTTGAGTAGTGGGAGTGGATATGGAAAGAGGAAAATTAGCGGTTTGTTTAGTAATGAGGTTATTGAGGTAATAAAATGGGAATTGAATTGGGTGGCTATAGAGTCATAGGTTCATAGGCGTGCACTAGGCTAATGGCCCTGGAGCCTTCACAAGCCTAGCCCATAGGATTACCCTAGCATTGTGCCACCCGACCATGGTTCCAGTGCCTCTGTCGAATAGAGCCACTGGAGTGATCCCCGGGGTAAATTTTCTATTTCTCATCCACTCATCAAGATTTCTCTTGAAGAGGGCCAGTGAAGTGCTCTGTTTGACATTTATGGGAAGTCTATTCGATAGCATGGGCAGTCTCTGGGTTATGAACCTGTCCCTCCAGCATGTTCTGTTGATTGTGGTAATGAGGTTGAGGTCTCTGGAGCATGTGGTGCGGAGGGATTTGGGACTTCTTTAGATGTAGCATTTCTAACAGAGCTGGGTCAGGCATGGCTTTGTAACTCAAGCAGAGATTGCCTCTAAGTAGGTGATATGAGACAGAATAGTTGGAGTTTTTTTAGTCTGTCCATATAAGACAAGAAATTAAGGCCTAGGATCCTCTTTGTGAGGTACTTTTGTGGCCTCTCCAGTTGTTGCAGGTGTCTAGTGAGATACATGCCAAATGGGACATTGTACTCAATGACTGGGCTAATGAGGGAAGAGTAGAGGGAGACAATGACCTCTTTCTTCCTGGATGCAAAACCCTTAGTAATGAGATGTGCCACTTAGAAGGACTTTCTGACCACAGTAGCAATGTGGTGGTCAAAAGAGATGCTGCTGTCAACCTGTGGGCCCAAATCTCTTATAATGCCTTCTGTGTTCAGTGGACTACCCCCAACGTGGTAATTCATGGGAACTGGGTTTTTCCCAAAGGGGATGATGACACATTGTTTGGCATTGAGCTTAAGGCCATGGTTCTGACACCAGTCGTTGGTCTCAGTGAGGCTTTTCTGTAGGATGTCAACATCACTTGGAGAGTTAATAATATCTCCCAACTTGTAATCGTCTGCAAACTTTGTCAGCCAGAGTTCCTTTGTGTTGGCCTAGACTTCAGAGAAGCAGATACCAAACAGGAGAGGACCCAGGACTCCACTCATGACTTGTCGGCAGTCTGACTTGGACTTAGCTACTTTCATACTGTAGGTTCTATCTGTGAGTCAGTCTGCAACCCACCTAGTGATATAGGGGTTGATGCCTAGCTTAGTGAGTTTTTCTATGATTCCTGAGTGGGGAATGGTATCAAAGGCCTTGGCCAGATCCAGGTAGGCTGCATGAACCACCTTGCCTTCATCCACAGCTCTGTTGACTGACTCAAAGAAGTCAACCAGGTTGAGCAGGTATGATCTACCCTTCACAAAACCAAAGTGTGTGGGATCCAGAGTTTGGAGATTCCTTATATCCTTGTTTATTAGATCCATGATGATGTGTTCCATAGCTTTGCATATCATACTCGTCAGTTTAGTGGGGTGATAGTTCCCAGGGTCTGTAGTCACTCCTCCTTTGTGGAGAGGGATGACTGTAGCAGTGTGCCATTCAGTAGAGACAAATCCTGAGGTGAGGCTATGATTGAACAGGACACACAGGTGAGGTGCCAATTCACTCTGTAGTTCATACAGAACATAGCCAGAGATATTGTCAGGTCCCATAGAAGCTGTATTCTTGGCCTTAGACAGTGCTGTTTTAACCTGTGCAGCAGTAATACTGGGTGCCTGCCAGTCTACTGGCATTGTGATTGGTCCTTTGGGGGGTGGAGGGGTAAAGTTGGCACTGAATCTGTCAGCCAATATATTGGCAATATCTGTTGGCTCAGTGTAGAATGTACCATTGTGCAGTAGCTCAGAGCAAATCTGGGTAATGCCATGGAGATTCTTTACATAACTATAGAAGGCTTTGTGGTTGTCTTTACTATCTGCTGCAATTCTGTTTTCATAGCTAGCTTTAGAGGATTTGATGAGGGATCTCAACTTTTTGTTCAGGCTGATAAGGGAGTTTTTCCCAGTCTTGGGACTTCACCTTATTCTGCATCAGTTTTCTGCTTCTGTTCTAGAGTTTGTTTGTGGAAGAGAACCACCAGATTGGCTTCCTTTTTCTGGAGGAGAGTGTCTTGGTTCTATTGCATCTGGTGAGATTCATGCATTTGTGTACATTTTCATACAGCGCATTGGTGTATGATTCTGTGGTTATGCAACTATTCTCCATTTGCATGGGTAACGTGAACTTAGCCACCTCTGATTTTAGGAGCCCAAAGTTAGCTTTGGAAAAGTTTTTCATGGTGGTTATCTTTGCAGGGGCATGGGAGTGTGGGAGGGATTTGGATTTCCAAGGTGATTACTTTGTGGTCGGATCTAACCAGGGAAGAGTTGACTATTGGTATAGAGCAATGGTCGCCTATGTTAGTAATAACCAAGTCAAGGATATTGCTACGTCTACTGGGGGTAAGAACGAGCTGGTCCAGAGCACTGGAATTAATGAATTCCAGGAAACATTGGGCAAGTGTATTGGTACATGAGTAGTTTTCCCAGTGAACGGAGGGGTAGTTGAAGTCACCCAGTATAGGAGTGTTAGGTTGGACCCTAATATTCTCCAGGGTTCTTAGGAATGTGGAGTGTGAGTCTTAAATAAGCTTGTCCCACTTAGATAAATTTGTACCAAAGCCAAAAAATTCCCTTGGTTAGCAAAAAAACAATTCTAATACTCAAGCAAAGGGATAAAATGTGGTCTCTTTATCTTAGTAATAGAAGTAATACTAATCTTATCACCCCCACTGGAGTATTAGTAGTTGTAGGGACTAGGGTAGTGGGTTTTCCAGGATTAGCAAGGAGGTTAACTGATTGCCAACATTTTTGTAAATTTGTTTGATATTTCAGTTGGCAAGATTGAAAGTGTTTTTTTATCTAGTTTGATTTGTTTCTTGGCTTGATTTTGGAGTCGTATTACTCCTGCTAAGGGTACTAAATTTCTGAGGACCCCAAAGCCTTCCTTTCTGGACCAACCAGGCACTGTGTAACTATCTGTCTCTTTTCAAACACATTCCTCTTTCTCTTCTGGTTTGGCTTAAGATCACTCAGGATTCTTGGGTTCTGTCGATCATTCATCAAGGGTACTTCAACTTGGAGAACTATTCTAGACCCCTCTTATCTAAACAGTTTTCAAAAGGTACCTTCCATTTGGATGTTGTCCCTTCAGATTGTTTCCTCTTTTGCTTCCTCAGGCCTGTATGATGTCTCAGGATCTCAAGGATGCTTATCTCCATGTTTTGATCCATCCTCTTTTCAAGAAGTGTTTGCATGTCTCTGTTATTCCTGGCATTTTCAGTTCTCTGCTTTGGCCATTGGGTTTTCTGCTGCCCCACATATGTTCACTAAATGCATTGCTAGCGTGATTGCTTTTTGCAGATTTCAAGGGATCCAAGTATTTCCTTACTTGGATGACCTGTTGATTCAGGCTTTGTCTACAGAGACCATTTTTCAAAATCTTCATTTTGCCATATCCCTTTTTCAGAGCCTGGGGATCGCTATAAATTTATAGGTTCATAGGTTTATAGGTTGGTACTAGGCTATCGGCCATAGGGCCTATACAAACCTAGCCATAACAATTCCCTGGCTATTCCTTCCCACAGTATTTACTTCCCTGGACACTTGTCTAGCAGGGCGACTGACGTGATCCCTTGGGTGAATTTCCTATCTCCCATCCAATCATCAAGGTTCCTTTTGAAGAGGGCCAAAGAGGCCAAAAGGTCTTCTCTGATACCTACTCAGGATCTTGTTTTTCTGGGTTGCAGGATTCAGACATTGCCACTGCTTATATCCCTGACCCCTCCAAAGGCCTTAACTCTCATTTCCTTCTTTTATCATCTTCTTCCTCTTTCCTCCATTATTGCCAGGGAGTTTTTGGGAGTTCTGGGTTTCATGGCATCCACCGTTCCAATGCTCCCTCTAACCAAACTTTATATGAGAAAGTTTCAGTGTTTTTTTCAAAGTTAGTGTGGCTTTAAAATGCTTATCCTTTAGAATTTGTAGTCCCTCTTTTTTCCTTTTCTCAAAAAGGAACTTCTCTGGTGGATTCAGCAGTTGTCTCTGAATCCAGGGATCCTTTTCACCCCCCTCTTCCCTCTCAGGAATTGTTTACAAATGCTTCTGACATGGGGTAGGGGTGACTTTTGGCTCTTTAAAGATGCAGAGGGTGTGGTCACCTCATCAGCAGAAGGAGCACACCAGTGTCAAAGAGATGAGTACTCTTCTGCTGGCTCTTCAGGCCTTTCAGTCTTTTTTTCCCCAGGGCTTCAGTGATGTGGTATATCAACATGCAGGGAGGAATGAGATCTTACCTTCTTTGCTGGTTGGCCCTATTGGTATGGAATCTTGTTGTAAAGTGACTCTTCAGGCAGTTTCTATCCCTTCCAGTCAGAACATTGTGGCAGACACTTTGAGCATTTCATTAACTCAGTCCCATGAATGGACTCTTCACAGGGATGTGTTTCTGGACATTATCCACCAGTGAGGTACTCCTCAAGTGGATCTTTTTGCCTCCTGTCTGAACAGACAACTTCCTCTGTTTTGTGCCAGAGTCCCAGGTCTCCTACGCCCTCTCATTCTCTTGGAAGGGGTGATAAGGTTTTGATTCCTCATAGATATCTTTTTCCTGAGGATGTGCTGCAAGTCCTGCAGGAGGCCAGGGAAACTATGATTAGGAAATCCTACTTATCCAAATAGAAGAGGTTTTCTTTTTGGTGCATCTATCATAAACTGGACCCATTTACTGTGGATGTTCCCTTTAGTTCTCTCTTATTTCTGTGAATTGCTCAATGCTGGTTTGGCCTATTCTTCTATTAAGACCCACATGTCAGCTACCTCTGCTTGTCTGCCTTTTTGTCCTCTTTTAGCTTTTAGATTTGAGGTGAAACAATTTCTTAAAAGTATCTTTAATATTAGACCTCCTAGAAAGTCTGTTCCTCCTCCCTGGGATCTTAATTTTGTTTTGAAGAAGTTGACTCAGGCTGCTTTTGAGCCTGCTGTTTCAGCTTCCTTGCAACATTGTTCATGGAAGACTGTTCTTTTGTTAGCACTTACTTCTGCCAGATGGGTGTCTTAGTTGCAGACCCTTATGGCTTGTCCTCCTTTTTTGATTTTTCTTGAGGGCAGGGTATCCAAGCGCATTAACCCTTATTTTATGCCTGAAGTGGTTAATGAGCCATCACTTAATCAGTCTATTAATCAGCCTAGCTTTTTTCCCTCTCCACAAACTGACAATGAGAAGGTGCTGCATACTTTGGACTTGCATAGGTGACTTAGAGTTTATTTGTATATGACCAAGGCTATTATAAAATCTGATCAGTTTTTGTTTCTTTTCAACCTAGATCTGTCGGGACTTGCTGTATCCAAGCAAACAATTTTTTCTTGGATTTCCATGGCTATTTCCTTTTATTACTCATTTCATGGCAAGAGTCTTCCTTTATCAATTAAGGTTCATTCTACTAGAGCTGTAGCATATTCTAGTGCTTTTTTCAAAGGCTTAAATACTAATTCTATTCTTGAAGCAGCTACCCAGACTTCTGTATTTGTCTTAACCCAGCACTACAAGTCGGATACTATCTTCAGAGCTAGGGTTGGTTTTGCTAGTTCAGTGCTTCATATTTTTTAGGGGACTCTTCAGCCCCTTCATCCTCCAAAGTTTCCTCTTGAGCTTCGACACTCTCCCATATGATTAAGAATACTGCAGCAGTGAATGTGAGGACATAGTACAGCTGTGTAAAATCTTACCGTAACAGTAGATGTCCTTGCCTTCACTGCTGCAATATTCGCTCCCTCCCCCCATCCCCCTAGTTCTTTACCTTCCTTGATGTACAAGTTACATCTTGTGTTCCTTGGAATGGTGTTCTGCCTGGGGCAATCCATTCTGTTTTTGGTAGGCCTGAACGTCATCTTTATGCCCTACATTATGTAAGGAGCATATGGTGACCATCAGCATAACTTTTAAATTTAGGAGTCTTTGGAAGACTGGCCAGACATCGGGCTTCCATGGCAGGGTGCAGGGTATCCCCATATGGTTAGGATTAATGCAGCAATGAAGGCAAGGACATCTACCATTGTAGTAAACTTTTACACAACTGCACTATATTTATGTCTGTCTATCTATCTATCTATCTATCTATCTATCTATCTATCTATCTATATATTTTTTCTCTCTCTAGCTCTCTCTATATATATTTATTTTCTCTCTCTAGCTCTCTCTCTCTCTCTCTATCTCTCTCTCTCTCTCTCTATATATATATATATATATAAAGTGCTTTAAGTATCACACAGCAAAAACTTTAGATTGACTGAGTTTTTCTTGCAGTTTTTACTCAATGGTTTGTCTGCTGTTTTAGTCTTTGGTTTACATGTGTATATATCTATATCAATGTCTATTCTCTTTTTATTGTTCCTTCTTTTCTTAAACTATTGTTTTCCCTGTATATAAATTCACACAGTGCATTTGCTGATATTCTATACTAGGTTGCATATTTGTTCTGATGTGAAATTCTGCATTGTATCTTTATGAATTACTTTTTTACCACTGTTCCTTTTTTATCACTGTTTT
Source organism: Protopterus annectens (assembly GCF_019279795.1). Classification (NCBI taxonomy): domain Eukaryota; kingdom Metazoa; phylum Chordata; order Ceratodontiformes; family Protopteridae; genus Protopterus; species Protopterus annectens. The sequence continues at coordinate 520,567,644 of NC_056739.1, read as the reverse complement.
CATTGTTGTATTCCTTGTAAATTAAATAATTTAACTTTGAGGTTTCTTCCTGATCTATGCTGAAAATGTGTTCTTTTTTTATCAGAGATTGATCAACCCGGAAAACAAATGACAAAAATAAATAATATCTATAGGTATATCTATCCATTCGTACATCTATGTCTATATATATATGTATATGTGTATGTATATACATATACATGTGTATGTGTGTATATATATATATATATATATATATAGATAGATAGATATGCATGTGGAGGATTGGTATGTATGTGTGTGTATGTATATATACATATAAATATATATATATCTATATATATGTGTGTGTGTGTGTGTGTGTGTGTGTGTGTGTGTGTGTGTGTATATCTATATATCTATATATATATATATATATATATATATATATATATATATATATATTTATATAGATAGATATATTTAGCTGTACTTCGGTAGATTGAATCTACACTTACCTAAACAGCAGATTATTGACACTACAGCACTGACATTGCAATAAACTGAACCATTATATTACCAAAGTTTTTTTTACAGGGAAAGAAGAAACTTGGGCAATATTTAACAAAATAATACACCAAGATATGTCTAACCTACCCAGGTGGAGGCTAAGCCACAAACACCCCCAATGGGGGGCTCTCCTCACACCCCCCTAACTAAATATGCCAACTCTGGGATTGTACTACAGTGGGGAAAAAAGGCAAATGTCCCCATGTTGGCCAAGTGTCTCCATTCCCTCTTAAAAAAAAAAAATTGGTAATCTTCTGGTTCGGTTTATTGAAAGTTCATTTTTGTCATCTGCAGTTCAGGTAAGTGTAAATTCAGTCTACTGAAGTAAACCCTTGTGTGTACATATATATATATATATATATATATATATATATATATATATGTGTGTGTGTGTGTGTGTGTGTGTGTGTGTGTGTGTGTGTGTGTGTGTGTGTGTGTGTGTGTGTGTGTGATATATGTATGTATGCGTGTATGGCTGTATATATCTATCTATCTATATATATATATATATATATATATATATATATATATATATATATATATATATATATATATATATATATATATATATATATATATATATATATATATATATATATGTATATATATATATATATATATATATATATATATATATATATATATATATATATATATATATATATATATATATATATATATATATATATATATATATATATATATATATATCTACACACACACACACACACACACACACACATATATATATTTGTAGATAGATAGATATAGATATATGCATAACTGTATGTACGTGTGTGTCTATGTGAACAATGAGTGAACTGAAACACAACTACAGGTGACAGCTGAGTTATCAATGTCTAGCTGAGGACAATTTCTAGTCTTCTGGAATGTATAACTACTTATGTTCACAGTTATTTCCAAGCTCCGTTATGATCAACAATTTCAAAACACAACTCTGCAACTACAGATGAATAAAACTATTTTATCATACAGCTCTAAAAAGAAATGGCACTTTGTCTCACTGCCTCTGCCTGTTTATAATGTGTGCGTTTGCCCAATTTAATTTAATTTTTTTTTTAGTGGTGTTTAAATTCATGTTGCCGCGTGTCTCAATCCTTTCTAAAAGTTTTTTGGATCATCAATAAATTGATTATTTTGTACATTACAGTAAAACAGAAGGAGAAGCATAGTTATAAAGTATAGGAGTAAACACACCAAGGCAAATGTCCAGAAAAAACGTAAACGTCTAATACTGCTAAAACCACACTGAAGGAGCAAAAAACCACTGTAAAATCCAGTATAAATCCAATGCTCTTTATTGTAGTTACAACCTACCTGTACTTACAATAAAGAGCATTGGATTTATACTGGATATTTATAGTGGTTTTTTTGCTCTTTCAGTGTGGTTTTAGCAGCATTAGGAGTTTATGTTTTTTCTGATCATTTTGTACATTACCTTTATATTTATTAGCATATCTTCTAAGTTTTTCTGCCTGTGGTTATATTTTTAGTCTATAATTTGCAATAGTGCACGATAGATTCTGATGTGTTCTGATACTACGCATTGCTTGTATAACATCCATCCTTCTGAGGATTTGTCTTGATCTGTTCCCTCTTCTGTACTCTATTAACACTGACACTTCTTGTCTTATGTGCTTTATAGTTTTCTCTGTTCAGTACTTACATGATGGCATTTGATTTTTTCCCTTATTGCCCTGTGTTTTGCGGTAAGACGTTATGTGTTATTAAGTTACCTGCAAATGAATATAGCCTATTTACGTCTGTTATATTACACACATTTCTGTTAACAGATTGAATTACTGTGTTCATTTGTTTAATCAGACTTCCAACATGTTGCATCTTACTGACTTTTGGTAATATTTTTTCATTGCTCTTAATATATCCGTCTCTATTAAATACCTTTGCTCTCTGTTTGCTGCAGGGATTCCATGGAAAGTTCCTGAACACCTTCCACTGACATATTATCATCGACTGCATCCTGCATCACCTGTTGGTCTTTCATATAGGAATTCACTTTTGTATCACTGCACAACATTGACTGTGTCAGAGTTGCCAGTGTTTGCTTCTTGCTCCTTCTCTTGCTGTGCAACTCCACTAAACTTTTTTACTCTTTTCCTACTGAAGGCTGTAGGGAATCTTCATGTGGTAAATGATCAGATGCTTTCTGTTCCACATGTTTCTCCTTAATCTGTTAGACTCATTATTCTTTCATGCTGTGACAATACCACTTTAGGATTTTCTACACTAATTCTAAGGTAATCCATAACGTCAGTTTCTATTTCTTTAACTTCCACATTACTAATCCTTCTTTCTATTTTCCCCCTTTGTTTTCTTATTTTTTGTATTGCGAAATTTTGTATATCTGGATGCCTTTGCCTTTATTTCTCTGTGACTATCTTTGGTGACACTTTTTGCAGTTTTTTGTTTTGCTTTCTCCTTTTCATAAATATTGCACCATATTAAAGTTATTATACTATCCCATGTCCATATTTCTTCCTTTCTGTTTTCCTTACTTTGGGGACTAATTTTTCCATCATGCTGTGACATCAACTATGTTAGATTTTTTTTCACTAAATCCTTCACTTTAATGGCCAAAGTTTTTTGAACCAGTGCGCATATGAGAATCGGACGCTTTTTATCCTGGGACTTGTGTACCCAGGTGTTTTTTTTTATTTTTTAACCTACTTTTGTCCATGTTATATGCTATATAAAATACTTTGTATACATCAGTGTCATACCCAGTAAAGTAGTGCTTATTTAAAGAAAAGCTCATTGCTAACCAGTATTCTACCTTTTCCTAGATTCCACTACAGCAGATTTTGGTTATTATATGTATTTCTGGGTTCCAACATGTTCCTGGTACACAAATTTGTAAGGAAAGCAATTTCATGCATTTGCCACATTGGAGGTTAGCAGTCTAATGACCCTAGAGCCTTTTTAAGCATCGCCATTCATGCCCTAGTTTCCATAACTGTCAATGCCCAAGGACTAGAATGACTTTGGTATATGCCTGTGCCTTAGAGCATCTATAAGCATCTATATCACGTTATCGAAATCTTACTAAATCGAATCACTAAAGATCGACCTCTAGTGATCAATGTAGTAAAACATTGAATAACACTTAAAAAACAAAAAACAAACACAAATAAAAACTAACCAGCACAGGTAGGGGTCAAGCCCCCCTACACCCCCCACACCACCCCTACTCAAATATTCCAACTCCGAGACCGCACTACATTGAGGTAAATGGAAATCTCCCCCTCTGGAGATTTCTGTTTACCTGCACGATGTTCTGCGCTTTCAGTGTTGTGGTGCTGACAGTATCAGCTTTGATATTTTCGGCTTTCAACATTGTGAAGTAGACCCATCTATAAGGTGCTGCTGTCCATAAAGGCCACAGGTGGCAAGCAGGTGTGAATTTATGAATTTCCATCTATTGCTCCAAAAGATATTTATATAGGCTTAAAGAAAAACTCTATTTCACATAAATGGGGAGTATTTTCCAGAAAAAGGATAATCTCTCAAACACACACCTGTTCCGCCAACATGTTTTGCTTATGTCACAGATGAAGTTTAGATGCTTAGATTGAGTAATTCTTGTGCTGTTTTTTTTTTTTTTTGTGAATTGTAGCATATCCATCAGGGCTGGATCTGAGAAGGTCTTGTAGGCTAGGTATAGATTGCCCCTCAGTAGTCTGTAGGAGACTAAGTACAGAGACAAGGGTTTTTGGTTTTCCTCATAGGACATGTTACTTACACCCTGTATTCTTTTAATGAGGAATGTCTGTGGCCACGACACTTGTTACAAATACCTGGCCAGTTACATGCTGAAGAATGCAGTGTACTCTCGATTATTGGTCTAATGAGGGCTAAGTATAGCGGGATTATGATCTCCTTAGATCTGGATGCCATGCCATAATTTATAACTTGCCCCACATAGAAGGATTTCTCACCACCATGGACACATGGTGATCAAAGTTCAGATTACTGTCAACCTGAGTTCTCAAGTCCCTTGCCACTGGGCTATTCTTAGGAGAGTGTTATCAATGTTGTAGGGCCGGATTTATGAAGGCTTGCACGTTGTCTAAGAGTAGTGTAAGACTCCAGACAGCCAATATGTCTGCCGAGCGATCCAGGAACAGCCAGCAGGGGCGTGCATGAGAGCTCCTAAAACGACTCTTGCACAGTCAGTGTTAGGTTATCCAAATTACCTCATTTGCTGCTGAAAGCTATGCAAATGAGGTACATTTGCGATCCAGGAAACACTAACCTGTCCGAGTAAGAGTAGTGTTATTTGCAGAAATGTACTCGGTTGGTAACTGAGTACCGTTCTGCAAATAGCAAAACGGAGCAATGACTGCTCCAAATAAAGGATGCATCCAGTTAAGGAAGCATGCCAATGGCCAAATATAAGGCCATTGGCATTTATATGTGTTGCAAAATAATAAAAAATAAAACATATTTTTTCCCCGATCCCCAATGTTTAAGCGTAGCGCAGTGTCACGCAAATGTGCGGCTCTCTAAAAACCAAAAAATAAATAAATAAAAGCCAAAAATAGGCATTTTATTACAAATATCCATCTACCATGCAAGTGAATGGCAGGCTGAAGACAACATGGCTACTGAGTAGTGGTTGCTAAGGGTGGAAGCTCAGTGTTAGAGATGTAACCAAGCATTAGTAGGCAATCCTATGCAAATAAGTATAAGGATAGTGAATCCCAATTTTCCCTTACATGTGAACCATGTCCCTAGAGTGTACGAGTAGGATTAGGGGAGTATCAGAGCAGTAGATAGGTGACATCATGAGGGGGGTATGTATCAAAAACTGTAAGCTTATTGGAGCAGAGTGGCATGTGTTTGCGGTGAGTTACACAGGACAGGAAGAGGCGTGTCTGCAAGTGTCTGAACTGAAACCAAGAAACCGAACGCGTACGCTATGGCTACAACCAAAGTTTCTTGCAAAGATGCTTACACTGTGTGTGCGCATGTGCGCACCTGTACACCTGTCTAAGCTTGTGTGCACGCGTTTGTGCGCCCATGTAAGCCTGTGTAAGGCTGTGTAAGCCTGTGTGCGAGGAGATGCACCCACCTAAGCCTGTGTAAGCCTGTGTAAGGCTGTGTGCGCGCGTGTGTGCTTGTGTGTACGTGGTCGCGCTTGTTTGCGTGGCACCGCCCCCTGTGGAAACAGAAAAGGGAAAAGAAAGGAAAAGTAGTGGTAGGAAAATAACCAAGGGGAATTAGCAGAGTTGCCAGGTGAAATCAATCAGAATCAGCCAATTACACAGGCAGTACACTAGCCCAGCCCAGCACTTAAAACTCTGCAAACAACATTCCCCCATGTTTTACTCAGAAACACTGCAACACTGTAGTATACAAAGAGAAGTGAAAACTTATAAAGCTTAACTGAGAAAAAAAATGTTAGGGGCTGCCATTGCTATTATAAGGCAACATGTGCAAGATGCTGAGGGTGGTGCCATTGCGGATGTTGCTGAGCAACCCACAGTGAGGAGATGGAGAAGAGTTTACAGACCCAGGGTAACCTACCAGGGCTACATGAGCTGGAGATTGTGGATCGCTTTAGAGTGGACAGAGAGCTCCTGCAGCAAATTGTTGAGCTGTGCAGGCCACACCTCACACACAGAACCAACAGAGGGAAACCAATCCCAGTGGAAACCAAGGTATGTGTTGGCCTAAGAATACTAGCAACAGGTACCTTCCAGAGACCAACTGGTGATATGATGGGGATTTCAAAAGCATCATCATCCAGGGTACTGCACCAGTTCCTGAATGCCATGTCAGCACATGTTGGTGATCATCCCCAATTCCCATGAGGTATTGGCCAGCAATATGCGTCTCTTCCAGCAAATAGCGGAATACCTTTAGGTAGTGGGTGCAATTGACTGCACGCACATACACATCAAAGCACCAGCCGGTGAGCGGGGTAGGGCCTACATCAACTGCAAGGGGTTCCACTCCATCAACTGTCAGGTCATGTGCGATGCCCAGGTATAATACTGAATGTGTGTGCTGACTGCCCTGGAAGCTACCATGATTCCCATATCTGGCATCTGATGCAGCTGTACCAGACATTTGCCAGTGGGGACATCCCTCACGGTCACCTGGTGAGGGATGCTGGATACGCACTGGAGCCGTGGCTGATGACACCCATCAGAAATGCACACACACCTGAACAAGAACTCCATAATGAGGCACACGCACAAACACGAAATGTAATTGCGCATGTGTTTGGGATGCTCAAGTCACGGTTCCAGTGCCTGGGCACATCCGGTGGAGCCTTGCAGTACTCACCAACTACATGTACCAAAATTGTCATGGTATGTGCCATGCTACACAATATGATCCTGTGAAAACAGCTGCAGCAGGAACAGCATGGGGCAGGGCCAAGCAGCCCCCCACCATTGCCAAGGCCTGCACAGGCACAGCATGACTTGGAGGAGGAACAACCTGAGCCTGCCCCAGTAGGCAGAAGGAGGCATGCCCAGTATGCCTTGGCCTTGGCAAAGAGGCAAAGCATAGCACATACACTGGCTCAGTAGGAACCCTGGAAATGATACCTCTCTCTGACTCGCACATAAAATAAAAGGGATGTCTAACTTGACACTACCTGGTTCCAAACATGTATAGGGAGTTTAGTATGTGCATCCGACATAGGCAGCCCTGCAGCACCACCAGAGGCATGATCACCATGTTTTATGCAATATAAAGCAGTGCTAAGCAGCATCTACCAATATTTAGTATATGTAAACAAAACTGACCGTGCTAACTAGAGCAATGTTGGGCAACGTTGAGCAATGTTGGGCAAGGTTGGCCAAAGTCGTGCAAAGTTGAGCAAAGTCAGGTAAACATGCTCATATTTGCTTTACTGTTCCCTAAGCAATCTGCTCTGCCCAGCATGAAAATAAAAAGCAGTGACAGGGCTCGAATCCAGGATACTGTGCACTATAGTCACAGTACTGAACCACTAAGCCATGATAGCATTTCAGTGGCATAGACACAGCAGGACAATTGTACAGTAATGCAAACACAAAGAAATGCTGTATCATGTTCCTAAAGAGGCATATTGGTAACCTCTCCCACAGGCCTATGCAGACAGAGAACATCAGGCCAGGTGATGTGATGTGGGTTGTGTAGGCTATGAAGTCGCAATCTAATATACGTGCCATTGGACACTAGGATCTGTAGCACAGTAGTATGCCTCAAGCCAGTAGGATAGGCAACAGTACAGACTGAAATGGTGTATGGTATATAGCAGTGCAGGCAAAGCAAATGTGTATAAATGTCAGGTGAAACCCTCATCCTATGTACACCCACAGTAACAATCAAGTGTGTCCCTGGGTAGAAATGTAGAAAAAATAGCTGCCCCCCCGTATGTAGAAATGTTGATAAGTCTATGCAAAGTGTCTCATGGAAGCCCTGCAGGCACAGCATGATCCCTGTTGATTTATAACAAAAGGTGAGCCCTGCTGTAAAGATACATCTTGACTTTCCATACACATATAGTATAAATGTCTATACTGGGCGTGCTCACACAATCCAACAAATGTAGTGGATTTCATTCATCACACTGAAAGGTCATACTAGGCATGCTCACACACTTAGAAAATTAAGCAAATGTCAGGCAACAACATACTAAAAGGTCATACTGGGCATGCTCACACACATGCCAAATACGGAGGTGATAATAAGAGATCTATGGACAGATGTGGATGGACATCTCTACTTCCAGAAACACATTCACAAAGTTGTCAGAAAATCATGCTATGTGTTCAGATAAACTGCCAAGGTCTGTGCATGTAGGTCAAAGGAGGTTCCCAGTACTCATCAGTCATCAGACCCGTCAGAGAGTACCACAACACACTTGTGATGAATCAGACTAGGCACGTTCAACAGCCAAAAAGACCACTGAAGTACCCTAACAAGAGGATTACTGGCAGTTGCCCCATGCAACAAGACTGAATGTAACCCAATCTGTACTCTGTTGCATACTGTCTACTCATGAGATCTCTGGCCAGTGGACAGGTCCATGTCATGGCTACACTCAGATCTGTACTGAGTTACAGCTCAATGGCACTAAATATACAGACCCAACTGATATTGCCAACATCCTGGCAGATAGGATCACTGTTAACTGTACCCCACTCTCACCCATGAAAGAGCAGACCTCTATAATGGAAGACTGCAAGGTTGCTCTCATCATGGCTGCACAGGTAAAAAACACTCTCCAAAGCCAGTATCACAGCAGCCATGGGACCAGATAACTTCACAGGCTGTGTTCCACACAAATCACAAAACTAACAGGCAACACACTGACATATCATGTGCAGTCATAGCCTCACCTCATGCTTTGTGCCTGTTGAATGGTGGACAGTGACAGTTATCCCACTACACAAGGGTGGAGACACCATGGACCCCAGGAACTAGCACCCCATCAGCCTGACGAGCCCACTCTTCAAGGCCATGGAATGTATCATCATACATCATATAAACAATTACATTTTCAATCCCCAAACCCTGGACCACAACCATGTTGGGTTTGTAAAATGCATATCATGTCACCTAAACCTGATAGATGACATTGAAGCAGTCAACAGAACCATTGACAAGGGTAAGGTGGTTCACACAGCCTATGTTGATCCTGCCATGGCTTACAACACCACCCCACACTCCGGAAATATAGATAAACCCACTAAACTAGGTATAAATTGCTATGTCACAAGATGGGTTGCCAACAGGCTTACTGACAGAACACACACTGTGAAAGTAGCAGACTCCAAGTATGACTTTGGACCAGTGATGAGTGCAGTACCAAAAGGTCCAGTCCTGTGTCTTGTCCTGTTTAGTATCTACTTCCCTGAAGTAAACTTTAACATGGAAGATCTGTGGCTACAGAAGTTACCAGAGGACTGCAAACTAGGAGCCATAATTGTAAACACTAAAGATGTGGACATCCTACAAAAGGGACTCACTGAGACAGATGGCTGTTGTCAAAGACATGGGCTCTAGCTCAATGGAAAAAGGTGCATTGTCATCCCCTTTGTTCAAACCTCTGTAGCCAAGAACTACAACATAGGCGGTAGTATACTTAACACTGAAAGTGTGACAAGGGACCTTGGGTCACAGGTGTACACTGGACACAAGTGTGATAATCACATCCCCACAGTAGTCAGGAAACCCTGCTATGTGGCACACCTCATCACAAAATGTGTCTCATGCAGGATAGAAGGGGACATTGTTCCCCACTACTCATCACTCACTAGAACTATAATAGAGTACATCACCACGTTTGCTATGTACCTCACAAGACAACTACAACAACTGTAAAGCCTGCAGCAATACCTCACAAAGAGCATTAGTGGCCAGAAATACATGCCATACAAAGACCATCTCAAAATGCTCCATCTGTACTCCCTTGCATATCACCTACTCAGATGTGTTCACTGCTAACATCCAAAGCTATGTCAAATGCAGAGCTGTTGGACATGCTCCACGTAAAGCACTCAAAATACCCCTGACCTTCAGACCCAAAACCATGAGTGAAATACAAAAGAAAGGGGTATACCCATTTACCATATGGATACCCACACCTTCAGGTTAGTGGCACAGCATGAGGCCTTGGAGACCATGCAAGTGCAACTAACATTGGGCAAAGATGCTCATCAGATTGTAGCCTGTTACAGATCAACTACCTTGTCACAGGAACCTCACTCAGTATTCCTGAGAACAGTGGAAAATATAGAGGTCCTATCAAACACCATTATATGAGGTGATTACAACTACCCAAACAGTGAGTGTGAGAATTACTTGTGTACAACATCCTTTGCCCAATGTTTCCAAGAGTTTAAAAGCTCTAACACCCTGGAACAGCTGGTCACCATGCCCACTAGAGGTGGCACCATACTGGACATGATCATCACCAATATGGGGTACCAGTGTTCCACAACAGAGCTAAAGGCCTCGCTGGTAATATCAGATCATAAAGTAATCACACTGGACATCCACATCCCGCCCCCTCACCCAGTCAATGAAACCACCGTCAAGACATTTTCAAAAGCAAACTGCACATGTCCCAAGACAAAAGTGGAAAGTGCCAAAGACATCTTGCTGTAGGATAATGGTATACAATCTGCCAAATCAGTTACAAGTGAATCCTATGAGCATCTACAGGGATGCATGGATCGAGACATCACAAATAAAACCAAGATGCACTTCTCCAAAAATAAGAAAACAATCTGGTGGTCATTGCCCATAAACAAACTAGACAACAGAAGGAGGAAACTAACACCTGATAGAGCCAACTTCACTAAAGGAAAGGCATCACTGATCATTATTAAGAAGAAGCAATGATCGCTCTTAAAATAATTCAAGGACACTTTCAAAAGACAAATTGCCAAGGGCTGTAAGAATGACAACCACAAAGCCTGCGGTAGCTATACCACACATGTAGGTGTCAACTTCCAAATATGCTGTCAGCTACTGACAAATGGCAAGAAATACACTGAACCAACTTTCATTGTCCACATCCTGGGGGACAAGTTCAGTGCAAATTTCCCCCCATCACCCCAAAAAAGGCCTGTGTCCATCACAGAAGGATGCAGAGCCCCAGACATCATGGACGTGCAGGTAAGGACAGCCCTCTCCAAAGCCAAGAACACAGCATCAGTGGGACTGGTTGGTGTCCCAGGCTGCATCTTACACTAGGCACAAAAGGAACCACACCCTCACCTACATTCACTGGCCCGACTCAATCGGACCACAGGGTATGTACCCAAAGAATGGCATACACCAACAGTCATCCAGCCCCACAAAGGTGGTGCCACAACAGAACCTTGTAACCATTGCCCTATATGTCTACTCAGCCTGGTCTACAAAGCTATTGAGCAAAATGTCATGAAACCCATAAACAGTGACATTGGGGATCTCCAGACAATGGACTCTACACAACCCTGCCTTGTTAAAGGCAGACCCTGCCTCTTAAACATAGTTGACTTACTACAAACAGTTACCAAGGACATAGCTGGAGGTGAAAGTAGTCCACACAGCCCACCTGGACCTCACTAAGGACTTTTTACACACCATTCCCCACTCTGTCATCATGGACACGCTTACCAGCCTGAACATCAACAGCTATGTCACAGGATGTGTGGCCAAGTGGCTCACAGATCCAACACACATGTTCAGAGTTGCGGGTGCCATGTCCGACTCTAAGACAGTCACAAATGGCATCCCACAGGTCCTGGCCCTGAGACCCCACCTGTTCAGTAGACACTCCTCAGAGGTACAGGCAAGCATGGGAGGAGTATGGCTGAACAGGTTTGCAGATGACTGCTAACTGTGGTCCATAATCGACTCTATGGCTGACACACACATCCTCCAGAAGGGGCTTACAGAGACAGATACCTGGTATCAAAACAATGCCCCAAGAAGAATGGCAAAGAATGCATAGTCATCCCCTTTGGCTAAAACAAAGTGCAAACAAATTACCACATAGGTGGTACTCCAGTATGCATGGAGAAAGTCATGAAGGCCCTGGGGACACAGTTAGATAATACACTCTTTTTTGATGATCACATGGCCAAAGTGTTTAGACACTCCTTCTATGTAGCCCACCCAATGTCACCTAATGTAACCCACTTTGTCTAGTCTGATGATGTCTCCAACCTACAAATATACCTGTGGAAAGTAGAACTCAAAGTAATGTGTATAGCGTGTCATGTAAATGCGTGCTTCTGTAGTATCATAGCCCAGTTAGGTAGGGGTTTGAATCCTGCACTTGACAAGTGTGAGTGTCTGTCTGTGTGTGATCTCCTTGGAGAGGAGCAACCTTTTTGGAGAGTACCCATACACCTTAAAAGTGGTATACTGATCTTGGTCAGGTCTGATGATGTCACCATCCTTCAAACATACCTGTGGAAAAGAGAACTCAAAGTAATGTGTATAGCGCGTTGTGTAAATGCGTTCTTCTATAGTATCATAAGACAGTTAGGAACGGGTTTGAATCCTGCATTTGACAAGTGTGTGTGTCTGTTTGTGTGTAATCTCCTTGGAGAGTACTCATGCACCTTAAAAGTGGTATACTAATCTTTGTCAGGTCTGATGATGTCACTATCCTTCAAACATACCTATGGAAAAGCGAACTCACAATAATGTGTATAGCGCATCGTGTAAATGCATACTCCTGTAATATCATAAACCAATTAAGTAGGGGTTTGAATCCTGCACTGGACAAGTGTGTGTCTGTTTGTGTGTAATCGCCTTGGAGAGGAGCAACCTTTTTGGAGAGTACTCATACACCTTAAAAGTGGTATACTAATCTTGGTCAGGTCTGATGATGTCACCATCCTTCAAACATACCTGTGGAAAAGAGAACTCACAGTAATGTGCATAGCGTGTTGTGTAAATGTGTACTCCTGTAATATCATACACCAGTTAGGTAGGGGTTTGAATCCTGCACTTGACAAGTGTGTATTTGTTTGTGTGTGCTCTCCTTGGAGAGGAGCAACCTTTTTGGAGAGTACTAATACACCTTAAAAGTGGTATACTAATCTTAGTCGGGTCTGATGATGTCACCATCCTTCAAACATACCTGTGGAAAAGAGAGCTCATAATAATGTGTATAGCACACCGTGTTAATGCGTACTACTCTAGTATCATGAAGTAGTTAGGTAGGGGTTTGAATCCTATACTCAGTGAGTGTGTGTGCTTTATGTGTGTAGCAATGCGTTGTGGGTTTTGCTTTTACTACTGTATGACATGTCAGTATACATTGCACATGTGAGGTAGCTGTGTGGCAAATACATATACGTACATGTTACCTCAATTATTGCATGTGTGTGTGAACCCTGCTGTCTCCAAGGACACAACTGTCATCTTTGCCAGACTGTGCTGCTGCTTTCCAGACATTAGGTCACATCTGTATGCTTGTGATAAGGTCAGCCACTGCAGTGATCCTGGCCTAGGTCATCCATGTCACACACACTCATTACGGTTACTATTGAATTATGTGAGTGAAGGTTTATGGCCGAGGTATATGTTGGACTGGTTCTAACACAGCAAATTCTGTCAATGATGGCTATTCATTATAGGTGAGCAATAACCTTTGTGGATATGCATGCAAACCCCTTATTGCTTATGTGATCCACCAAGGTATTTCAAAAAACCTTAGGAAATGTGATTATTAAAGGAGAGATGACGTAACACTTGGTTGCATGTACAAATCGGTACCTCTTCATCATGTTGGTGGCTACTACCTATGTGGTACTGTGGGGATACTATGTTCCATAAAGGTGGATGACTATGCTTAGTTTGGAAAATAGCTTTATAGCATGGGTTTGACAACAGTTATCTGTCTGTATGGTACCCTTGTGGAGGATGTGTGTGTCATCTGGAGAATGCATTATAGGCCACAGTATGCATTACCAGATGTGGATGGACATATCCCTACTGTGATTGCTTGTACCTAAGAGAGCTATATGCCAGACAGGAGTGGTCTCAGTAATGGGTACAGGTGAATAACACTGATTACTGGCATAGTATAGTACCTGAAGGATGCAAATTTTGCTGTGTGTCCTACAGCTGTGTGTCAGTCGTGAAGACATCATCTAATGATTGGTTATGGTCAGGCTGTTGAAGTTATGTATACTACCAGAATGCAGAATAATGACAGATAGTAACAGTATCACCCCCAGCACAGTGTCAAACCATGTCATACACACATGTGTAGTCAGGTTTCAAAATGTGTGTAGTACAATGCATACTGGCCACCAATAGAAACTATGTAGTGTTACTGTGTAATACAGGGCATATCACCCTGCCCATGTGTCCACTATGCACGTACATGCAGACAGTGCACCTCCACCATGTTCACAGATGTACACCTGCAAATCTGTGCTACACACATCCCACACATACTGTCCACTCTCTAACACATGCTGCCAATACTACACACATCAGCCAAGTGGCATGTGGGCGGACAATACACTATTTTAACTAACACTGGTGTATACAATACTACAATGACAATCATAGCTTTAATACATCATGCCTGCTCAGCTACACCTTCAAGCATATCATTACACTCTACTGCTGACAACATGGTAACATTGCTGTACTGCTATAAAGTCACCCTGTGCATCACACCATGGTAACCTGTTCCTGCATCGATGTTACAGATGACAGGAGGTGGCACAGGTTTCATCATATGCACAGGGTGCGTTGTTGGTTTGCCAGAGGCCTAAAGTGAGCCATCCAATCGACATGTATGTGCGTGTGTGTGTGTGTGTGTGTGTGTGTGTGTGTGTGTGTGTGTGTGTGTGTGTGTGTGTGTGTGTGTGTGTGTGTGTGTGTGTGTGTGTGTGTGTGTGTGTGTGTGTGTGTGTGTGTGTGTGTGTGTGTGTGTGTGTGTGTGTGTGTGTGTGAGGGGCAAGAGTACTGCTATGGGCCAATGTTGATGTAATGCGTGCAGGTATGTGTTAGCCTCAGGTGCCTGGTTCCTGTGTGTGGGTGTCTGCATGCACACAGTTCCACCATGTGGCTACCATATATGGGTATTTGTAGGACAGCCACAGACTGTACCTGCCAGGCTTTACAGATCACCGTCTCTGGCCACGGATATGGTACCTGAGCCTGGCAGGCATGCTACTGACACTATCAGGTACTAAGCCAGACTGGGTACTATCCCCAGAGGTAGATGGATGTACACTGGACCCAGGTCCCTGCTGGGACTGTCCAGAGCCACGTGCACGTGGTCTTCTAGGACATTCTATTGACAGCCCAGCCCCAACATTGCTGGGGCTGAAACTGGCAGTACGGGAGCGGCTGTGACTTGTGGGATGTCCGTGGTGACTGCCAGCTGCTGATGTTGCTGGCATACGTCCACGTCGATGACTCAACCGTCCCGCACTGTCCTGACACATGGACATGACATTGCGGAGGACAACTAATGTCTCTCCCCAACGTCTATCTGTGACCTCAGTGTAATTACGGATGGCACCTGCTAGGTCACGGATACTTCAAATACGGCGATGATATGTGCCCTCTGTGCCCTTAGTCCCTGTCTGGTGTACCGTTCCATATGTGCCTGTGCCTCCATGACAGCCTGGAACATGCACGACATTGTCAGACCTGTGGCACATCTGTCAGTGGCATGATGTGCAGCAGTGCTCCGGGGAGAACCCCGGGACATCTGACTTGTGGTACCCTTCCAGACATCTGGGTATGGCTGCTGTGTTGAGATGCATGTGCCATGGATACCACACTGTCCTGGTCAATGCTGACTGTATGCTGTCCCTCAACTAAGGGCATTAGTGATGGATGTATTGGCAGTATGACTGTGTGCATGGATGGGGTGGACACTTGTGTACTGTCGATTGGCCGCCCAACGACAGACCCTGGCAAACATGCCTGTGCCTCAACACACCTATCATCATCATCACTATTTTGCTCAGTGACATTGGTTTGCCCGCTGCATTGAACGAGCCCATAGTCAGCACCTGTGAGAGGAAGACAGGAAACACACTTTATGACCTGCACATGATGTCAGCACACATGAACACATGAACACATGAACACATGAACACATGCACACATGCACACATGCACACATGAACACATGCACACATGCACACAAATGCACTACTCACTAAAACAGACGCACACACACACACCAGCAATCCAGAACATACTCAGTAGTGGGTGATGGTGGGGTACAGTATCACAAGGCAAACAGTTATATCACACGTGTCAGCATGCAGGACATGTGTTACTCAACAGCATGCAGTGCAGATGTAGACAGCCCTTGCTAATAACAGTATACATGGCTTTGATGCATGTGTGTTGTTGTTTGGTGATCGGCCTCACCCTGGAACGCAATGTGTACATTGACACAACATTGCTGTGCAAGTCTTAAAAGCTCTGCAATGTCTTGTGCACCAGCACTCACAGGTGTACATACCATGGCTGGATGTGTATCTGTGTGTCACATAGATATCCATTTCTGATTAGTGCATCTGTGTCTTTAGCAGATGATTGTGGACACAGGTTTCGCACATGCATGCTATGTATACACACAGGATGAGTGGTGCATGTATACCTGATGGAATACCATTGCTCAACATAGCCATTCTACAGTGGTTATGGTGAGTGTAGGACATATTGTGGACATGCCAGTGCCAGCTATGGCATGGCATTCTACAACACAACTGCAACATTAAACCTCACACATACACAGTGTGTGTCATGTGACCTATACACTCAACAGCATTACATGACATATATGTGTCACTTTGTACAAATGGTGATTGCTATGCAAAATGTGTATCGGTGCATATGTTTGCACACACACAACATTGATGTGCATAGCAGTTAATGCTATGTGTGGTAGTGTGGTCACTGTAACTGGATGGGGTGTAGTATCATGAGCCATCATCATGCAGCATCATGTGATCACTCAAGGCTACTAATGTGTGCCAGACCATGCCATGCCATACCATGCTGTACCGGAACTACAGTACCATGGCTACATTCACCATTTCACAGCCACTTGTTACATGGGTTTGTAAGGTGCCCAATAGGGAGCATTGCCTAACATGAATGTGTTGCATGTTGGAGAGTGTCGCACTGCCCCATGATAGGCCTCTACCCCTGAGGTATATTATGTGTGCTGTGTGGATGACATTTGGGATACTGGAGTGTGACCTTACAGCGTGTGTCTGAATATGCCATGTGTAGCATATTAACATGTACTGCATATGATGGAGTTGTGTATGTCATGTGCATGTGTATCTGCTGCCTATCCAATGTCCACTATAGTGTAGCCACAATTGTTTGGGATGCTCTGTGTATTGCACGTGTTTGAGGCAGCCACTCACATTACTAAGATGTGCATAGTCTCACAGCAAACATACACAGCATGCATTATGCATAGGTGTGTTACATGTGTACATGGCCTACACCTCACCTATGACATGCACATTTTATTAGCAATATTAAATGTAGAGCACACTCACCAGCATGGGTCTTCTGCCTTGCTGTCACACCAGAGGGACCTACAAGGATATGAAACAGTTTGTCAGTGGCAACAACTGTGGCATTGCTACTGTGGCTTTGCAATCTTACAGTAGCCCAATGGTTGACGGTCACAGGCCTACACATCATGTTCCAAATTATCAGTATTGAACAAAACCAGGCTCCACATCTTCTAACTACACAGTACACATCTCACATAGGCATGATCTAACAATAGAGGTAACAGTAGTCTACAGATATGCCAACTTACTTGCACGCTCCATGTGAACTTGCTGGGGGGCTCCGGCCTCCATGATGATGCATATGTGCTGTTGTTGTTGTTGACTGGGATCCCCCAGGCAAAGGAGCAGCTCCTCCACTCTGGTGAAGGGGGATGGGAGGCAACCCCAACACCTGTGGCAAGCTGTTGCCTACGGACATCAGACGCATGCTGCTGGACATGTCTAAGTAAATCACTGCAGTGATGTCATACCTGCTCATAAGTCCGGTTATGCATGCCTATGTCATTTATCCTGCGGATAACATCTTGCCACAGCGCAGTCCGCTCATGCTGGTCCTGGCTGGTTCTTGAAAATAGCAGGTTGTACTGTTCAATGAGATATTTGGTCAGTATATCATCCTCTGCACGGCTGTATGCAGGACTGTGATGGTGGGACATGGCCCTGAAAGACAAGAAAACAATATGTGTGAGCAAGTTGTGTGGCACACTTAACATTCTACAGTACAGATATCACTGAACTGCCATAAATAGCAAACTATTGTCTGTCAGAGGATACACACTTTCAATACCACATATCAGTGCTCAACCCACAACTGCCTGACACGCTCTATATATTAAAACATTTTCTGCACAGCAACAAAGATAAACCACTATGTAAGACTATGCAACAGTACATGGCACACTGTGTGTGACACAATGCACCACCTAGCTACAGTAGGTATATATCCAGCTTATGCATAACGAAATATGTAATCCATTGTAATGATTGTAAAGTCCAGTTACAGTATTATCAGTATACCACACTAGTTGTTGATGGAAAACACTTACCTACAATATGTGCACATTCATGAATATAGGAGGCATAACTGCGGTGGTGGTGCTGCAGTAGCGTTGTCACCTCACAGTTAGACATTGCCCGTTCGATTCTCAGTTAGATCGTCTTCTGTGTGGCGACATGCATGAATGGGTGTTCCTTCGTTGAAGGTTGTACGTTAGGCTCGGCAAGCCAGCACATAAAAATCTACTACCAATCATTAGCAGACTGGAGTTCTGCTGTGGCGACCCCTAACCGGGAAAAGCCGAAAGACACAACAACTGCTGTACTAGAATATACATGTTGCTAGATACCCACTAATATCCTGTAACACAAATATGACCAGGGCGTGTTACAGGCATACACACACACACACACACATCAGACATACATACAGGACACAGAGGTATAACAACCCAGATGAGCTTTACGTGTGTACCATATAGTACTGTATGTCAGTACTTACAAACCCTTATGCCTGAGGTATGTAATCTGTGAGGACTACAGGGAACACACAGAACAGTGTTTCCAAGCAATGTGGACATACACCATACTGTGCTGTTTAGGCCTACAGCTTCAGGTAGTACTACAGTTCATACAGGGGTTTGATTCACCAGCAGTACCAATCAATGAGCATACATGTACTGCTTTATCCTCCAATGGCACACCCCAGTTAACACAAAGGGACTACATCGGACCGTATGCCATACTGCTTTTTCTGGCTAGCAATAGCATACACATCTTTTGCTGGGATCAGAGCTAGGACACATAATACCATGACAAAAACAATTTCCATCTAAGCTATCCCACATATACACAACTGTGACACATTCACCAACACATTCACCATTACACTCAGTCAACCTCACATAGCAATTATTGCAACAAGTACATGTGGATGTGTATTGGTTCATAGGTAGGTTATAGGCTATTGGCCCTAGGGCCTATAGAAGCCTAGCCAGATGGTACCCTGGCCTTTAACACCCAAGTAATTTAGTTCCATGTGTCCCTGTCAAGCAGAGCCACAGAGGTGATTCCTGGGGTGTAATTCCTATCTCACATCCAATCATCAAGACTATTCATGATGGGTGCTACTGAGGAGCTTTGTTTTCTATTGCTAGGTAGTTTGTTCCACAGTATGGGATGTCTCTGAGATAGGAATCTATCCCTCCAACATGTTCTGTCTATTGTGGTGACAAGGTTTAGGTCCCTAGAGCATGTAGCTTGAAGGGATAGTGATCTGTTTACGTGGAGCATGTCCAACAGCTCTGGGTTTGACATAGCTTTGTATATTAGGCAGGGGTTACCTCTGGGTTGCCGGTATGCAACACAGTGTAGCTGTGGTTTGGTGAGATGGTATGCATAGGGCACCTGTTTGAGGAAAGTATTAATCTTTGTTAGCTATGTCTGTGGCCTTTCCAGTTGCTGTAGATGTCTTGTGAGGTACATACCAGAAGGAGCATTGTACTTTATAATGGGCTTTGTGAGTGATGAGTAGAGGGCAACAATGACCTCTTTTTCCCTGTATGGCACAGCTTTTGTGATGAAGTGTGCCATGTAAACAGATTACATGACTAGTGTGGCACTGTGATTATCAAGGGTGAGACTACTGTCCACCTGTGTCCCATGGTCTCTTATCACACTGTCGGTGTTAAGTTGACTACCACCTATGTGGTAGTTCATGGATACAGAGTTTTTAGCAAAAGGGATGCAAATGTATTTCAGACATTGAGCTTGAGGCCATGGTTTTGTCACCAGGCATCTGTAACAGTAAATGTGACTCTGTCTCTCCCTGCCTCTACATATATATATATATATATATATATATATATATATATATATATATATACACACACACACATACATATAAACATCCATTGGTGTACATATAGATATACATATAGGCACATATACAGTCCACCTGTCATGGTGGGAATATCAATTATGCGAAGTATGGGAGGTATACATTTATGTAATGATATTGCACAGTCTTGTGCAAAATGCATTGAAGGTGTTCTCAGCCCATGTGGCTTTAGCAGGCCTCACTGGCTGCGACAATTCAAACCTAACAAATCACACCCACAGCGTTTAACCACCATATGTCATATACCAGCAAACAGCAATTGTCCACACTACTGTACAGAACACAGATGACATGGTTCAAATGTTTGACATTTAATGCTGAGCTACATATATCACAGTTATGTCCCACTGCACACAGCTACACCCTGATTTGTCCATGGCAGTAGTTATGCAGGGCATCTGTGCATAGATATGTACTGCTGCCACATATTGATGTTTCAAAGTATGTAAAGTAGTCTTCAAATACATCTACTACATGCCAGTAAATGCTTATCTGTTACATACCTTTCCTTTGTATGTGTTTGTAGTTTTCACTTTGCTGTATCTTTGGCTTTATTTTAGATTTTTATTGTTTTTATTTATTTTTTTTCCACTGGTGTGGGTGGGGGTTTGCAGCTCTCTCTCTCTCTCTCTCTGTCTCTCTCTCTCAACGTCTGCAATGGGATGATTGCATGTGTGACCAGCAGGTACAGCCTGCTTTTATAGGTATCTGCACATGTGCATGTGATGGCTTCTGTACCAATTGGTGGCCACCATTTGGTAATTGCATGCAGCCTGCTGTGTGGTAATTGCAGTACTCACTGTCATAGCAACCCAGTGCTATAAATTGCTACGTCAGGTAGGCGTAGCCCTTTTAGCTTTCCAAAGTGGGGCCCGTTCTTGTTTGCTGTGGACACCGTTGTGTAAGTCAGAAGGTTGGTATACTTCTTATATATGAAGCTAGGGGTGTAGCCAGAGATTTAAATGTTGTACACAGACCTGAATGTTGCCACTTCCACTACACAGTTGTCAGTGTAGATTTGTAATCACCCCTACAAATACTAACGCAAGATACATGGGTGTATGTAGTTTCTTTTCTACTTATACAATTAACTTCCATACAAATGTAGTTATTGAGATGTATTCATTTAGCACATGAACTGTTTGTGAACTGCTTTTCTGTGAATATTAATTTACCCACTTTTGAACAGTTTCTGCTTTTTTAGTGTTGACATTAGCACAGACTGCTCAAGAAAACTGGACACATTTCAGTACTGAGTATGCCTACTTACATTCTTGGTAGACCCTGAACACACATGTTTATTGTACATTTGGGTAGGGGTGCGGAAGGACAGAGAGCATTATGTATTAATTTGTGAACTTTATCTTGCTGGACTTAAAGGGTTGCTGTGTACCTGTTAGTTTACCAAGGCAAGTAGTCTGTCTGCATAGCTCCAAAATGTGGACCTATCCAGATGGTAGCCAGAGGTTAGCCTGCTATTCTTTGTCTGTGCACCACACCGGTCTTTTCAGCACTGGAACAATGGCATTGTCACAGTTGGTTGCTACCAGTACATGGCTACATCCCTTGGTATTTCACTGTTGTACTACATAAGGGTATGCTTCTGGAACTCCTCCCAAAGCTATTTGCACAGTGTGTAACAGCAGAATAGCTGATATGCCTGTGTGTTTCTGCCTCTGCCAGGCATCTCAAACACTCAGGTACATATTTGAACAGACTCAGGGAAAAGTAGGTAGAAGTGAGGTACACCTTTACAATATTAAAGACATTAAGTTGGGACTTTGAGAGAAACAGAGCATATGGATTAATACACATTTCCTGAAGTACAAGCGGTGTCCAACTCTTACTTATTATCATTATTCATTAAGTGTAATTCACCACCTTTCTGCCCAATGTGTCCAACTCTTACTTATTATCATTATTCATTAAGTGTAATTCACCACCTTTCTGCCCAACGTGTCCAACTCGTACTTATTATCATTATTCATTAAGTGTAATTCACCACCTTTCTGCCTAACATCAGTAGCTTTCAGAGGGATTCAGAGTGACACAGCTAAAACCTATCTCAATGTCAGGGACATGCCAGTTGCGAAGTATGGGCTCTGCACTAATCAGATATGCTAGTGTTTGTCCTACTACGATACTGTGTGTGGGGGGGGTTGTAAAGTGCTGCTGTAACATTAATTCCTGCTAGTATGGCTGGTTCTCTTTTCGCAGTCATGTAATGCAATTCCACAAGAACTGCTGGTAAGGATCCACAGAACAGGATTTGTGTTATGGCATTCCTATTTGTCCTTTACATTCACTCATTCTGATGCATGATATATTGATTGCAGCACCAATTTGTTGTATGTTTGTCATGGCTCAGTGGCACTTCATGCAGTCTAGTGTGTACAAAGTCTGGGGTTTGAGACTGACAGAGGTATTTTATTTTGCTGCTGAGCAGAACAAGGGCCCTGACATGCAGAGTGACTAAGGCACTTTTAAGCAGTTGTAAGCGGGTTTGTGCAGATTTGCACGATGCTTAGCAATACTTAGCTAAGCGCACACAAGTGCACACTTACGCAAACCCGCTAACTACTGCTTAAAAGTGCTTACTCCCACTAACCCCGCTCTCATTTCTTTGAAAGAAAAGAAAATGGGGAGATAGGAAAGTGGTGAAAAAGGGGCACAAAGAGGGAAAGACAGTAGGGAAAACAGCTCAGGATGTGCAGGATGGGTGTAGGGAAGGTCCATAGCTGCCCATTTCTTTAACAGAAACAGATGTGCATATACTAATAATTTGGATGGAAATTTGAAACCTTTCACCCCTGAGAGAGGGGTGAGGACAATGAAGTATGTTGTACTGCCAATTAAATTTCAGTTTGTGTCCAGCGGACATGTGTGCAAAATGGGCAGCTATGTATGGGGCGTAATTTTTTTTGTGGGAGCAGATTGCCCATTTTTTTTTTCAGGTGAGAGTGGAATGTGGGGAAGGGGAAGTAGGTATATTTGGGGAGGTAGGTTGGGGAGGTAAACAGATAAGACAAACAAGATGCATACAGGGGTGGAATATGACACATGCTGTGGGTGAACACCATTGACGGGGAAGGGTGTTTGGAAATCACAAGCCCATGAGCCCACAGATGGCAAAAGTGGAACTGAGATCCCAACCCATGGGCAGTCATCACTGCACCTTCACAGCCCAGAGGGTGGCTGTGCTGGGAGCTGTGTAGGAGGGGCAGGCTCATGCATGAGTCGCGCCACTCTTGCCTCGAGCTGGCATAGAGGATCAGCGACTGAACGCTCAATCTCCCTACGCACCACAGCCCGGACTGTTCGGAGGGTGATAGGTGGCCCTCCTCTGGCCATGCTTGCACAGGGGGGATGAGTCCCATCCCCTGCAGTGCTTCCACCCAAAGGTGGCAAAGGACCAATGGAGAAGGGGGTCCCGGGCTGGGCAGCGGACCTGCTGGTGCCAGGTTCCATCGCCAGCTGAGGTGGGACAGGTGGGTCCGCTGGGACCGGCCTTCCCATACGTTCTATGTTTAGGAGGATTTAATGACAATATGGGTTAGTAATAGCCAACAGCATTCCAATTTAGTTGTAACAGCATACAGTAGTATTCCCATTAACCCAACACACCAGAGTTCCAACAGTTGAACAGCAAGCATAACACATGCATATATAGAACAACAGTGGACAATCCAACAACATACAGGATTGATTGGTGGCAACAGTCCAACAAGATTGTGGTATGTGAACAGGGCACATGCATCAAAGTAAGTGCAGATATTTGTAAACCAATAGGACATGTCACCCAACAAATGTTATGAGACTAGACATACCCACTGAGGTGTGAAATTGCATTGTTTAGGCACATACAGTAGGGTGTAAAAAGATACCTCCATTAACAACTTATATATACATGTAGTTTACACTACTCTCCTATTGACTGCAGTTATATATCCCCTACATGTATTATTACACTGGGCAATGTCTGTTAAATTGTAAAATGGGTTTTGCTAGTTCTTGATATACCTGACCTGTATCTGACTACAAACTGTCCTGGATGCAGATGTTACTGATACATATTTATATATTTCATTATATTTAAATATCTACATGTCTGTATGTGTTCAAGTGACATTATCAGGTATATGTTCACAGCCCCCTATATTTCTAGCAGCACATTGACATTTCTCGGGAACAGAATAACAAGCTACTCATGTGCCAGATTAACCTGTACATGCCAGCCATGAACCGACAGTTGAGGACTGTATATATGCTTAACAGCTACTGGCATTCCCTTCATCCGCTTTATATGGGCCTACCCATGTGTGGGTTAACTGCGCTTACTACAACAGTACTATTTCTATAATGCAAGGGTACAACAACATATCAAAGAAAGTGACACGGACACACTCCAGGAATTATACCTTTATTTATTACATTACACACTTTTCTAGTGGCTCTCTCATTTATTTGATATATCAGTGCATGCAGAGGTCTTTTATTCAAGACATATTATACCTTTATTAATGGGTTACAACACATTTTCATGCTGTCTCACTTATTTTATATAACAGTCCATGCAGAGAAGTTATTCAACACTCATTATACCTTTACTAATGGGTTACAACAATCTTTTTCAGACTCTCTCACTTCTTTTATAAGACAACAAATGCAGAATAATCACTAACCTGCCTGGTGGTGCAACCTTAGCAGCCTATCTGCATAGGCTTGCTGATTCGCAGCACAGACACCTGCAGCTGTGAAGTAAATGAAGGGATATTGAGACATACCTATCCATAACATGGACTACTATAGCAATTCTTACATACTTCATTCCATGGCTAGATACTCAGTAGTGGGGCATTTTCCATTTGACGGGCCTCCTGTATCCACTGGTTCAGTCAGTCCTCCTTGCATCTCTTCAGGTCTGAGAAGTGGTGTCTGACCTGCTCACCAGTCCGAGGGATGCCTGTGGCACTGGTGAGATCATGTGCTAGACGGTTCCAGGCTTCCACTTTGTATTCAGTGCCCTGAAACTGGCCCTGCAGGAGTCTTGTATCATGATGATGGACGAGGAGCCAAACCATTACTTTTGACTCCTCAATGTCCCACCATTGCGCTCGAAAACAAGAGCCCTCTCCAACACCGGCCATACTGTCTGCAGATGGGAGCTACAACCAGTTATGGCAATTATTCCTGCCTATGGAGCTTAAATATGCCTCATTTCCTGCACTTATTTGTGATTGGCTGGTTTTGAAAATTCTCAGCTAAGAGCAAACCTGCTTAGCAATGGGTAAACTTCCATTGATATATATGAGTGTGTTGGAAATGCATCCATATTTAAAGCTGTCATGTCATAGTGGTTTAGTACTTTGATTTTGGTGCACAGTATCCCGGGTTCGAGGCTTGGCATTGCTTTTTATTTTACTACAGGTCAGACCAGCTTGGAGGTGTGGCTGTGTTTAGCCGACCTTGCTCAACTTTGCCCAATGTTGCTTGACGTTGCTCTACGTTGCTCTACGCTGCCCGACATTGCCTGACATTGCGCTAGTTAGTGCAGTGCGCAGCTCCGCGCGAACATGTTTTGTTTGCGCTAGTTGGCGTAATGCGCAGCTCCACGCAAAACTATTGTGCTAGTTATAGCAGTGCTAAGCTATGAGCAATTGTACTTAACTGAGCTTAATACTAGTAAACTTTGGTTAATAGTGCTTCACATTGCTTAAGATGCATTACTTATGCATTTATCAGTACGCATAACCATTCCACATGCTTATATATATATATTAAATATCGTTCACTACCACATAGGCCATTTCAATGCATTTTAATGAAATTTAAAAGGTAAATGTCAGGAATTCTATTTATGCACATATCCAACAGAAAATAGGTACGGGAGTGGCGGGACTTGAACAGGGAATGCCTCTTCTTTGTGCGAGGGCTCTACCACTACTCTATTGCTATTTGGCTTAATCTGCATATAAATAGTTTATTATCCTCTTCGATGTCTACACTGCTAACTGTAGCTAAGCAATGGGCAAACCCGCGCATACACTCGCAAATACTGGCAGCTATATTGGGAATAATAAAAATAAAAAAGGGAACCTTTACATTTTAAACTTGTACAGGGATTTAGAATGTGGGGGAGTGTAGTGTTGGGTATGTGGACATTTGAGCGTACTCGCTCCTTTCAGTTGACATTTGCAGTTTAGTCTTGCAGGGGCGTGGATATTTGGACTGCTCGGCAGTCTGACATGCCCCCTGCACTCGTGCATGCTCCGTGTAAGCCTTAGAGTTGAGTCAGCGTGCCCTCATGAATATACATGACGTGCTGACATCATAACTTACACTGCAGTGTCCGTATAAGACTTAGTTAGTCTTACACGGAGGATTAGTGAATCCAGGCCATAATTTGCAAGGGTGGTCATATTCCCTAAGGCTATAAATGTGCATTTTTTGGCATTGAGTATTAGGCTATATTTCCGGCACCAATTATTTTGCTCTCAGACCCTCCTCATGGATATCTACATCTATGGAGGAATAAGTCATTGCACCCAACTTACAGTCATCAGCAGATTTGATCACCCAAAGACCCTCTATATTTTCTATGACTTCAGAGAAGTGTATTAGACAGGAGAGGTCCAAGTGCTGAGTCCTGTGGAACACCAATAGTAACAGGTCTATTGGTGGAGTTGGATTTCCCCACCCTAACTTCATGTGTCCTATCCATGAGCCATTTGACTATCCATCGGATTACATAGAGATTTATGTCTAAATGTTTGAGTTTGTCTATAATACATACGTGAGGTAGTATATGAATGCCTTTACCAGTTCATGGTATGCAATATGCACTTTTGTGCTCATCATCCATGGCTCAAGTGGTCTTCTCAAGGCAGTCCACTGGGTTTAGTAGGTGTGACCTACCCTTGACAAACCCAAACTAGGATGGATCCAGTGTTTGAAGAATTTCTATGTATTTATTAGAACCATTATAGCTTTTTTCCATGGCATTGTACATAATACTAGCCCAACTTATGGGTCTATAGTTCCCTGGGTCTGTTGATGATCCACCTTTATGTAGAGGGATGACTGTTGCAGTCCTACATTTCCTAGAGTCGAAGTCTGGCTGGAGGTTGTGCCTGAATAGACATTCTAGTGGGCCAGACAGGTCAATTAATTTGGATGTTATCAGGGCTCATTGCTGTAGTCTGTTTAGCTCTGGAAAGCACAGTGAGGACCCATGCTTAAGTAATAGTGGGGGGCTAAGTGGTAGAGGGTATTTCCTGGGGTGTAACTAGTCATCTTTGAGTCATATTAACTCTGTCTGCTGCTTGTTCCTTATTACTGTCATGTAACACTTTTGAGTAAAGTTACTGTCATCTACTCTTTTATCTTGGACTTTGGTAACTAGGTTAGCCAATTAAATGTTTCCGTCAAGGCTTTTCTCTCTGCACTATAAGGTTGAGAGGTATGCCTGCAATTATAACTGAAATGTCATGAAATCACAAGAAATTAATGACTTTTATTGCATGTATATTCCTATACACTAGACGGACCTTTTTGTTTCTAATTAGAACTAGCCAGTACAACTTTATACATACATAAATAAGCAGCCAGACACATATTCCATGTGAAATTGTAGTTTCATTTATTTACAAAATCAATAAACAAGCAAGCAGACACACAAGTTCCATGTGAAGTTATAGTTTTATTTAATTGACTGTTATATAACTATCATATCTAGGCATAGATAGATTAAATTTAACAGGTTTACAGTCAAACAGTGTAAATTTCAAATAGAAGCAAGTGTGATATTTTGTTTCAAAGAGACAATCTGCTGATGAATCAGAACAATGCAAGACATCTATAATATACATTCATTAGTTTAAAAATAACATTTCACATAAAACTAAAAAAAATAATGGAGAGGTCCATCTTTACTTAACATAGCCACTCTGTTACACAGGTTATTTATATTTATACATTTTACATATGTACATACATACAAATATTTCAGGTGTGAGCAATAGTGACATTCTTACATGCAAACTGGTAGTTGTAATTTGACTTCATTTCCATTTCTTATATGTTTTCAACTATCATCTTGCTTGAATTCCATTTCTGCATTTTGACAAAGACATTTTTTTCAGAAAGTGGTATAATTCTTTGTTCTGTTTATACTTTCCTGTTTGTGTCTTGCACCATAGAGCTCGGGTTGTGATTCAAAAGGGTCTGTCCACCTCCCACTTACAGGATTAGCAAACTTAAATTAATAAATGAACAAGCAGATAAACAGTTGAATAAAGAAATAAGGGGAATGAATTAAATGATTTGAAACAGAGGTTAAGTTTAATTTATGGTACCTTGAAGAGTACAGTACACATCTATTTGTTGTTTTCATTACTTATTAAAATAAACAATTAAATGTTTGCTTACAAGTACCTTGTTATGTGTGTATATAGTTGTTACTCTTACAAGACAAAAAAAACACAGTACAGGGTATTCCGAAAGGAAAAATAGTACAGTGTGTAAAGCTAAACTATGCAGTAATGACATTCAAATGAGATGTATTATAGAAATACATTAATCAGCAAACTGAAGTATTTGTCTGTATATATATATATATGTATATATATATATATATATATATATATATATATATATATATATATATATATATATTATATGCAGCATGTACATTTGTAAGATGCTTGGTAATTATATATTAGGTTGATAAGTTCATAGGTATATCCTAGGCATGCAGTTCAAAAGACCATTGAGAAGCATAGCCAGCTAAGCCCAAGCACTGTCAAGTGAGTTGAGCTCCATGGTCGAGAAGCACCATGATGTATACCCCATAGAGGATTTATGAGGGCCCAGCTATTCATCCAGAATATTACTGAATATAGACCACATGTAGTATTGCTTGGGATAGAAATCTGTTATGCCAACCATGTTCTATTTCTGTGTCTATAAAAGATTACAGTCTTTGTTGTGGGTGTTCATGGTGGTATGTGTTTTGCATAGCTGTAAGAGGTCAAGCAAGGTGGAATGGGCCATGTACCCTACCGATGGACAGCATTCTGTCTGCTGAAGAATGGCTCACAGAGCAAGAACTGAACATATCAAAAGTGCCATTTGAACCCTTAATATAAGTATCACTATGAATAGTAGGCAAGAGTAAGGATTATGGAAGGGTGCACAGCTCAGCAAACTGTGTGGCCTCAGTGTAAATATAATTTGGGCTTTAACACAAATTTTACAAGTTATACCTTTAGTACCACAATAAATCGCAGGTAATGTTAGCATGTTACAGATGCTGATGTATAAAACAGGGGTTTCTATTCACATGTGAGCACACCATCAAAGTACCATGTGATTAAATATGCAGGAAGCTCCTGCAGGAAGCTCCCGTCAACAAAAGGTAATATTGGAAGGTGTAATGTATGCCTTAGAGGTTACACTCCTGTTATTCAAATAAAAGACAACAATGTTAGGAGTGGTAGAAGAAGGTTATTTTTCAGCTATGTTTCATAAGTATAAGTGTTGTACTTCCATCTTCCAAATTTCTTGATGTTCTCCCATGGTGTCCTTGCCCACTGCACATGAGAAGCTGCCGGTATTCTAAATGAATGTGTAATCTAACTGAGCATGTGGTATATATTTGAGGTACAAGCTTCATCCACCACTGTTTTCTTCAATATAGCACTCACTTGAAACTGGGTAAGCAGGGTACCCTTCTCATGGCAGAAAACTGCTCCTTCTTAAGTACCAGTCTATGATAAAATTGTGTGAGTGAGCTTCTGTGTTGAAGGCACAGTGTTTGGTAAGGTTGTAGGCATTGTACTACATTCCATTATGTGGCCCCTGAGGCTGGAGCCAGTCACTGGTTATTCACCTCCTGATCAGTCAGAGGATGCTCCTATTTATCCTTAGAATATTCTTATTTTGACCATCTAAATGCTCCACATAGGGATGATAAACAACAGACTGTGAAAAACAACCTCTTGTATTACTGACAACATATATTTTGGTGTTTGTCCCATAAGGCTCGTACTACCTCCCCATGCTTTTCTGAAGTCAGCTGATAGCTTACCAGGTGTAATGCTGCCTTCAACTTGTTTTAATCAGCCTCTAACAGTAGCAGGGCATGTGCCCTCCCTAGTTTCACTGCAATGAGCCATACAGCTGGACAACCTTGCATCTTCCTATTGTCTCTGAACTGCTGCAGTACCCTTTTGTAAGCCATCAAATTTCCTGTACTGAGGGTGTTTATTATCTGTTATTCTCATATGTCCACAGATACTGTGAATGAATTTGCACCCACACTGGTACTGGTGCAGTCTCTAGTGCCACTCTTTTGAATTGACCACACTGTGAAAGCAACATAGTGTAAAATGTCCAAGTATTCTTCATCTCACCCTTTTTGCTGATTGCTCCCTGCCTCAACTATACATATGTTGTCTGATTTTGAGTTGGGAGCACCTTGTTTGCCTTCTGTTTGTATATCTAGAAAGAACTCCAACTCTGCAATGGCAAAGTAATGTCTACATATTAGTCTCGGCCACCTGCTGCTGAGCTTGCTTCGTCTTATGTTCCTCCCCCCACCAAATTCTTAGGGATATGGCAACAGTTATCCTGAAAAAAAATGCAGTGCAGTCTGAGAGTGTGCCAGCACACAAGTAAGTTTATCATATGTAAAAATTTAGATGACTGAAAGCAAGAATACTCATTAATTGATAGGTCCATGGGTGGTTATTAGGCTACTGACCCAAAGGTCTTCATTAGCCTAGCCGTATGTACCCAATATAATACTACAGAAACCCAGTATAAAGGATCTAGCCTCAACTCAAGATCTTAGTTAGCAATGACTGCCCATATCTAGGAGGGTCATAGGTGAAATTCCCAGCAAGGAATTTATGGTTTTCTATCCAGTCATCCAGGCTACATTTATACAAGGTCATAGAGGAGCTCTGTATGATGTGAATTGGCAGCCTATTCCAGAGGAGTGGCATCCTCTGAGAGACGTATCTGTCTGTCCAGCAGATCCTAATTATGTCACAGCTCAGGTTAATTTCCCTGGAGCAAGTGACCCTTATCCCATTTCATTTGTGGATGTGCAGCATTTCCATTAGGTTTGGATCTGAGATTGCTCTGTAGGCCAGGCACAAGTCTTCTCTAAGTAGTCTGCATGCTACTGAGTACAGTGATAGTGACTTCAATCTGTCAATGTATAATATGTGTTGGAGACCCTGTAATTTTCTTGGTTAGAAATCTCTAAGGTCTCTAAAGTTGCTGAAGGTGCCTCATAAGGTACATACCAAAGGGGCCCTTGTACTAAGTTACTGGCCTGATAAGAGTCGAGTACAGGGGAGTAATGACCTGTTTCACTCTTGAAACAGTGCCTTTGATAATAAGGTGAGCAACGTTGAATGCCTTCCTTACCACAGTAGACACATGGTGGTCAAAGTTTAGGCTACAGTCAACTTGCATTACCATGTCTCTCACTACTGAGATGTTATGTTAGGGTATTATTATATGATAGTCTGCAGGAATATTGCTTTTACCGAAGGGGGTGCTAATGCATATTTAGCACTCAGTTGGAGTCCATGGCTTTGGCACCAAGCAGTGATTTGTGTAAGTCCCTCTTGAAGTATACTGGCATTGTTTGGGGATTCAGTGATTGCACCTAATTTGCAGTCATCAGCAAAATTAGTCATGCACAGCCCCTCTGTTTTTGCCTGAACTTCTGAGAAGTATATTCCAAACAATAGGAGGCCAAGCACTGACCCCTGTGGAACCCCACTGGTGACAGGTTTACTAGTTGAAGTAAAGTCTTCAGCTTTGACTGAGTGTGATCTGTTGGTGAGCCAGTTATCAACCCACCTGACAACATAAGGGTTGATAGTCAACTGGGAGAGTTTATCAAAGATCCCCAAATGTGGGACTGCATTGAAGGCCTTGGCTAAGTCAAGGTAGTCTGTATGCACAGATTTGCCTTAATTTATGGCTCTGATGACATTTTTGAAAAAGTCTACCAGGTTTCACATGCATCACCCATTTCTGACAAAATCAAGCTGTATCCGATCAAGGGTTTGGGGATCACATATATCCTTATTTATAGGTCCAATGATGATTTGTTTTATAACCTTACAGATAAGGCTGGTTAAGCTTACCGGGCTGCAATTTCTGTAGTTTCAGTCACACTTTTAATACTCTTGTCAGGTGACATGGCAAATGGGAAAAAAACTGTTACTTGTAAAACTAGCAACAAAGGGGGAGCGACATAATTGCTGTTACAAGCAGATATACTGTCACCTCCATCAAAATACTTCCTGCATGTCAGTGTATGAGATTGTGCATGTATATCTATCTATATATATATATATATATATATATATATATATATATATATATATATATATACACACCAACACACCACACATATAGGTGTGCGTATGTCTGTATATGTAAACAGACACACAAAAATTCACAAGCAGATTTATATGTGTGTGTGTG
>NC_056739.1:520459641-520532141 GCF_019279795.1 Protopterus annectens | reverse complement strand
AACTTAGATTACATATTGCATACATACTTATGCACACAGATAGGGAAATATAGAGACTACATTTGCCTCAACTTTCAAATTGTAACCAGAGTAACTCTACTGCAGTCAAATATTCAGGAAAAGAGTGAAAAATCCAAACATTTTACCACAGTGCAGGGAAGAAAAAGAAAACAAAATCAGTTAAATTCAGTTGGATGGAAACAATATTATACCATGACCCCCCCAAAACGTGCACGCTGATTGGCCAGCGTGCCCGTTGTAAATCGAGTTATACTAATGGAAAAAGGTCCGGTCGCCGGACTATTTTCCATTAGTATAACTCGATTTTTTAAAACACTGTCTCGCTATGTTAAATGGGTTTAACATAGCGAGACAGCTTTAAAATAAGCAACGGATCTCTGTTGCTTATTTTAAAGCTGTCTCGCTATGTTAAACCCATTTAACATAGCGAGACAGTGTTAAAAGCAACGGAGAAAGCAAGATCTCCGTTGCTTTTTAGTGTTAGCTATGTTAAATGAGTTTAACATGGCGAGACAGTTTTAAAATAAGGAACGGAGATGTCCGTTGCTTATTTTAAAACTGTCTCGCTATGTTAAACTCATTTAACATAGCTAAAAAAGCAACGGAGATCTTGCTTTCTCCGTTGCTTGCCCACAACTCTGATGTACTGCGCAGGCGCCGCAGTACATCAGAACTGCCGCGGATGCCAGACATCTGCGGAAGGGCAGTAAACAGGCATTATACTATGCCATTATTTAAGAAAAGTAATAGTTTCTTTTCTTAAATAATGTCATGGTATAATAGCAATTACCCACTTCTGGGTGTGGGTAATGCTAAATTTACCCACAGTTGGCTTTGTTTGGTCCCTCGGGCTTCGCCCTCGGGACCAAACCACGCCAACTGTGGGTAAATTTAGCATTACCCACACCCAGGCGTGGGTTATTGCTATATTATACAGACAGTTACTGTGTGATTCCTGAAGGGTGTCAGCCAATGAGAAAATACTTTTAGTACAGTAACATGATTCAATTTCAAAGATGTCTGACATGTTTTTCTTGAAACATTATAAGATTTTTTTCTTCGAGAATCTTAGAAGATTTGCAACTCAGTGAGTTTGTTTCCAAGATGCAACTGTCCAAAGCAATGCTGTCCTGTGATATAAGGGAAACTGTCTTATGTATGTTTGCATCAGTACATGCACCAATAAGCAACACTGTTGCTGACCATATGAAAAGTAATTACCGGTGAAGGGGAAAAAGCATGTACCAACAATCATGAAACAAAAACAAAAGAAAATACAATTGACTAGGCTGGGATAATCATTCCACTATATTTTACAAAAAATAAAGCACATACTAAAGATGTAATTTCATGGCTGCAAAGGCTTCAGATCTGAGTGTAACTAAATAACATCTCTGGCTGAGGCTAAATCAGTCATTCAGCTAATAGCCTATGGGTGGGGGAAGGAAAATACAAAAGAACAAGCTGTAAACTCTGAGCATTTCCTTTAATGACCATCCCCCACCAATGTTTGTGAAATCTGACCTGCAGTATGCTAACAAGCTTCTCTGAAAACCCTGCCTCTGTGTGAACATGTGACTTATACAGCACTAAAATGTAAAGAGAGTACTATGGCAAGCAACTGATTTTAGAAACAAGATAAGGACAAAAACTTCATCACTGCCATTTTATAGTCAGTGTGTATAGTACAAGTCAGACTCTTCATCTATCTGTACGTAAGAAACTGTTCTCCAAAATTACTCCCACAAGATGGAAAATGGTTCCACAGGATATCAGAAGACCATAAATGAATTTTAACTTTAGAAGTCTAATTATAGGACACCTGCCACAAACTTCTGAATGCACATTCTTCCATGGTTGTGGTAACCAACAGATGCAGTCTTCCTGGACCTATCATTCCCTTTCTCTGCTGTGTGCAATAATTTATTTTAGGAGTTCAGAGACAGATTTCTTTGGAACCAGTTTCCATTATCTGTAAATAATACCGATACCATTGCTATACATAACTATATGTAGACAAGTTTGTACTAATAGTGTATAATTCATCAGACACAGATCTCACTGTAAATTCTGTTCAACTTGCATATGTTTAAAACTGCTTTTTGTCTCTGGTCATTCTATAAAGGTATCCTTGTAAAAAATTCCAAACATCTGCTAAATGGTTAACAAATGTAAATAAATTAAGATGATATATATATATATATATATATATATATATATATATATATATATATGTATATATATATATATATATATATATATATATACAGATTCACTTCATAATCTTGAAATACTGAAATATCAAATTTCAGTATCTCGAGGCCATGAAACCAAATCCACAAAACACTGAAACAACAAAATCCCGAACCCAAAACTGCGAAATTCAAAACACCGAACAAACCGCACACACTACACCATACATACACCACATCAGAACATGAACAAACAAAACTACACACATACACAACTCATACACACATAAGCAGGCTGTGCCCCCCCACCCCCCCACCCCCACTAATATATACTAACTCGCACAAATAGGAAACAAAAGCAAACTCACACACGCACATTCTCCAGTCCCTCACACACACACATCAAACATATCAGCACACTCACATGCACTCTAACTCCTACTCAAAACCCTTACAAAACACTCACTTACCTGACATAACACCTAAATCCACACACAGCACTGCGCACCATCAACACACAATCCCGGACATTACGTAGCTTAAGGTCATAACCACGAATTAGAAATATTCGAATTCGCGATTATGAACTTTCGCTATTGTAAACATTCAGCTTTATAGTCTTGAGATACTGAAATTCGACATTTCAGTATTTCGAGATTATAAAGCGCTCCCATATACACACACGTGTATGTATATATATATATATATATATATATATATATATATATATATATATATATATATATGTATATATATACACACATACAGGGAGGGAGAGATACAAATAAACCCAACAGATGTCTTTTTTCATATTTTTCAGATTCAGATTTTTTATTACATTGTAAACATTTTGGTTAAGACTAACATTTCTTTCCTATTCATATTGTCTTCATTTGTAAGTAAGAAACTGCTTAACATTTTTATCACTGTAAAACTCAGACTATAATTTACCTTCTTCTTTCACATTTCATTTTCCTTATAATATAACTCTTTGCTTAGGTTTTTTTAGAGAGGTCATAGTTTGTTGAGAAGAAAAGATTAAGGTATCCACTCAGCTTCCAGAAACTATTGGCTCATAATCTGTAAGCAATATACTTAAAAGGATTAATGTCTTTATTTTACTATAGTAATGACATCTTGAAATAACATGTACTATGTTCTTCTCCTCACTAATCTAATTCCTAGCCCATCTCTACATGTTCTCCCATTACAACATTTTTTTGCTTCATGCACATCAAAGAGACATTTGGCATATTTTATTATTTGATGTCACTTATTTGTGTCATACACATAGCCAGTGTTGTTCACTACAATAAGTTTTCTACATTAATCCCAGCAAATTCTGTTTTCTTTAGCTCATATCTTTTTTTTTCTTGAATTAATTTTCTTAAGTAAGGGATGTTCTTTTAACTTCCTATGTTCTTACACAAATTTACTTCCCATAATTATAAAACATCTTTTGAATTCCTTTTCCCAAATTACTATTTAGCTGTTATCTTCTTTTCCTTCCAAACATCAGTGCTCATTTAAAGACCCTGTAACCATTTCAATATATTCCTGTTTTTACTAGTATTTGACTTTCTAATAATGCCTGTTTATTTTCTGTCCCAGACATTTCCTTGTGCATAATTCCAGATATGCAGTAGGTAGCCATGCTAATTTCCAGTTATGAAATAATAGTTTGAAAGAGTCACAAGGATTGCCCTTCTTAACATGCTTCTGTCATGTTGTGCAGTGTAATTGGAGTTGTTTCTTTTTTATTTTTGCTTTTATAGCAGTTATAGATAGCACAATAGTCCTTACATTCTAAGTAGTAACTTGCAGATTTTATCTATTCTTGATTTTATGTGCTTCGTATGGTTTCATTAGAATAGTTGATCCCAAAATAAAGAAGCTGTTTGCTTCTTCAAATGGTTTTCTCAGGAAATGGCCTAGAGATCCTTGTGTCTTATTGTCATGATATCATTTTAATTTGTTTTGCACCACATTTATAGTAAGACAAAGATATGCTATGAATTTATGTAAACCTGTATCTGTTTCTTTTCTGTTCTGAAAGAAACGCCAACAAGTGATTGCTCATCTCACAGTCTGTATCTGCACATGACATCTTACCAATCCTTATGATATCTGGACATATCACTACATATTTCACCCTTTTTAACCAAAACATGATACAACCATTCATTGTGTAAGGCTCGGAACACAACCCAATACCTAAACTTTTATTCTATCATTCCGACCTTTCTGAAATATGCAGAACAATTGTTTCAGTTTTTACCTGTGTTTTAAACTGGTCATTACACTTACCAATCAGATTGTAACCTAATTGTGTGATTATGTAACCTAACCCTTCCTTCTGTGCTCTATTTGTTAACTTTTTATTATAATTTGAGTTGTTTTGTACTTTTCTGCTTCTGGATAACATTTCATTTTCTCTATCCACTCTTCCTTCATTTTCTTTCTCTCCTTTTTGTTTTCCTACGTCTCTTCTTTCACACTCCTACTTTTTTACCTTCGTACCCATATCTCTTATCGTGTTTTGTGTTATTTTCTTTTACTCATGCTCCCTTATAGTGCTAAACATGGGTGTCATTTCTATGTCATTATAATCAGTGCTCATTAATATACTGTTGTCACTAGGTTAAATCTAACCTAAAATTTAAATAGCTTCATTAGTGTTATGCTAATTTGTCATCAGGCCTATTTAAATGAAGTGTATGCAGATTGTAAAGTGTATAGACACATGATACTCTGCTAGAAGTTCATGTACAAGGCTGTACAAACATGATACATGTCTTGTTAATATCTCTTTAACTGTGCTTTTACATTAGGAGGATTAGGATTATTCATCTAGTAACAGTAGGTGTTTACCTGGTCTGTCTGAGTTGGGAAGCACACAAAAGGGCTCTAAGTATAGTTGTTTTATTGGCCAGAGGGCTCAGTAGTCAGTTTCTGCATTTCCAGTGGTGGTATAACTTTGGCATATTTGCACTGAGCTCACTGTGGCAGTGCCCTATGCAGACACAAACATCTGACAACATTGCTGATTTTCATTATATTATGAAAGTTTACTATGCCAGTTACCTTATTATAGCACTCAGGACTATTGCTGAAAAGAGATCATCTACTTTGGCACTAGGCAGCATCAAACAGGTTGTTAGTGACTGACACATCACTCACCGCACCCACCAAGAATCACACACATTGATCCACATATGCGGAGGTGCTCACATGTAACTTATCCAAACCTTAAAGGCCTCTGAGATACAGTCCTCAGAAACTCTGCATGTACACGAATAAGACAGTTCCCATAACAACACATAAAGCCACATCTCATTGTGTCTCAACTACCAAACGCATAAGACCTACAACCCAATATTCTGATCTTAGGAGACTCCATTGTGAGACTGGCTGATTTCCCTTTTACCAGGCTGGATAAGGGTAAGGTTACAGTTAATTGGCTGTCAGGGGTGACAATTCACCAGATCATGTATGTTGAGAATTAGGAGGGAATGTGCACAACAAAACAAAAAAGTCTCCCTAAAACAACACACATAGGCAGTAATCTAGCCTTTGATCATCACATGTCTACAGTAGCGAGGAAATCATTCTACGTTGTGCAACCTATAAATAAAGGTATAGCATCTAGGTCCAAGGAAGTAATAGTTCCACTGTATTTGGCATTTATCAGACATATCATTCAGTACAATGCCCCTTTGACTTATACCTAACTAGGCATATCCAATAATTGGAACTTCCACAGAGGTTCCCCACTAAATGAATACAGGGTATAAGTAAAATGTCCTATGCAGACTTTCTCAAGGCCCTATCCCTGTGGTCTGTCTCCTACATGCTGTTGAGGGTAGATCTATGCCTGGCATACAAGGCATTGTCAGACTCCACTCTGCTGGACCTTCTGCATATCCACAAAACAAAGAGCAGCAGAATTACCCACTCTAAAGACTTAAACCTGGCCTGTGATATAAATCAGACCTGCTGGAGAGACAGGTATGTATCCCAGATACTACCCCATCTATGGAATAGGCTCCCTGTCCATGTGAAGCAGAGTTCCCCCCAAACCCAATTCAAGTGTAATTTTGACAATTGGATGGGGAAAAGGAAATTCAACCCTGGCTTGGCACCTATGCCTCTAATGGACAGAGGCAACCTTTAAATGGTTTATCTCCCAGGGCCCTGCTTGTAAATGTTTCATCTCCCAAGTCCCTGCTTACACTTATCAAAGGTAACCAAACTTGTCAGAGATTTGGAATGCATGGCTAGGCTTAAAAAAATCCCATGTGGTCATTAACCTAGTAAACACCTATGAACCTAAGAATCTATAAACAAGTGAATCAGGGAATTAGTCAAGTCTCTGAAAGCAGACTTTGAGTTAAAAATAGCCTTCAAAGCTAAGGATAACCAAACTGCATTTTTTCAGTTATGTCTACAATGTGCAGAATGTGAGGCATTAGTTGTAGATGGCATCACCTATACTCAGCTAGAGGATATAACAAATCTGCTAGTCAAAACATCAGCTCAGATTTTACCTCCCCATCACCCCCAGTTCTCCCCCAAGAAATCCTCTCCATCACTCCACTGCCAGTTATCACCAAAGAACAGGTTACCACTGCAGTCTCTAAAGCTAAAATTATGACTTCAATGGGGCCTGATTATATACCATGTTACCTCTTAAACAGCTTAAACTGGGACTTATCAGGCCCATTAGGATCTATTTAACCACAGCCTCCTGACTAGCTTTCTCCCTATAAAGTGGAGGACAGCAACAGGCATCCCTCTGCATAAAAGGTGACCAACAACTGACCCGGGAAATTTGAGACCCTTAAGTATAACTAGTCCTACGCAGAAGGCCATGGAAAGAATAATCATGGACCTGATAAATAATGACATAGAAAACCTCCAAACACTGGACCCGACCCAATTCAGCTTTGTTAGTTGCAGGTCATGCCTAATGAATATGGTGAATTTCTTTGAGAAAGTCACTAAGTCCATGGATGAGGGTAAAACAGTACATACTGCCTATCTCGACTTGGCCACGGCATTTGATGCAATTCCACACTCAAATATTATAAATAAATTCACAAAACTGGGCACAAATCCCTATATCACCAAATGGATACCTAATTGGCTCACGGGTAGGACACGTATGATTAAAGTGAGTGAATCCAGCTCCAGCAAGTGGCCAGTTATTAGTAGTATACCAAAGGGCTTAGTGCTGGGACCAATCACTGAATCCATCAGTGATAAAGATATCCTTTAGGAGGGTGGAGATCAGGCAACTGTTTGGTGCCAGAACCATGGCCTAAAATTAAGTGTGAAAAAATGCATTAACATACCCTTTGGGAAGTCAAAATACCCCTGCAAATTACAATATCAATAGCACACCCTTAACAGTAGACTGAACTTTTTCTCCACAGTGGTGAGGAAGTCTTTCGATATGGCACAACTTATAAGTAAAGGTATGGCATCCAGATCCAAGGAAATTATAGTCCTGCTGTACTCAGCATTCATTAGACCTGTAATAGAGTACAATGTGCCATTTGTTGTGTACTTGACAAGGCACTTACAGCTGGAGCAACCTCAGACATTCTTCACAAAGAAAATGCAGGGTCTAAACAACATGTGCAATGCCGATAGACTAAAAATCCTATCCCTTTACTTTTATCTCTCCCCAGCTATTAAGACATGACCCCTGCCTGACCTATAAGGCTCTCACAAATCCAGCCCTGATACAGCTGTTACAAATCCACAAGTCAAACAGCATGAAGGTCACCCAACTTAGGGATCTAAATTTAGTCAGCGACACACTCAAAACATGGAGTGACAGATATGTGTCTCAGAGATTGCCTC
Organism: Protopterus annectens; assembly: GCF_019279795.1. Lineage (NCBI taxonomy): Eukaryota > Metazoa > Chordata > Ceratodontiformes > Protopteridae > Protopterus > Protopterus annectens. The sequence goes on along the minus strand of NC_056739.1, from coordinate 520,524,060 downwards.
TTCTTTAGAACAAGCTTCCCTGGCTCTCTTCAAATTCAGTTTGGATGAATGGATGGGGAATTGCAAATTCATACCTCGGTTAGTGCCTATGTCCCTTATGGAAATGGCAATTTGAAAGATATTTAATGCATAGGCACAAATCTATGCCATCGCCTTGCCCATAGGGGCCATATATTTGGTAAAATCAGGTTATATTGGCTAGGTTGGTAAGACCTCTTAAGCCTTTAACCTAGTAATCACCTATGAAACTATTTAGTGACTTCTATAAGTAAACTATCAGTCTATTTTGGAAGTTAAGTATTCTGCACACACCACCTTCTTTGGGAGTTGCTACAGCCAACAACAAGCAGACCATACTACTCCAAAGTGAGCTCATTTGTAACATGAAGCCTGGTAAAATCTGACTCATCCCAGTCAAAAACTTTCCCTCCCTTGTCCACTGCATCAAATGTCAGGAAACGAGGGACAAATGAATCGCTGGAGATGGGCTTGATGGTTGTGTGGAAACATGCGGAGGGGGGTCAAAATACTCATGAATGTTTTCTAAACTCCACTGTTCATTCTCTTCTCTTCTCTTCTCATATTACCACTTTATTCCTTCAGTTACCTCCTGCACCTGGTCTAAACTATTGGAGTCCCTTGCCAGTTCTCATACCTTTTAACAGTAAGTGTGTTTCCATAAACCACAAAAAAACTATTGAACTACCTCAAAATGTCCAATTATAATCATCATCATTATATCAGGTCTCTCCTTAGAAACTTCATTGCTTACTCACCACCCCTCTTATAACTGTTTTTATAAATTTATTTTTATTTTTTAATTATTTGCTAAACTGGGTAAGTTGACTAATGCTTGCAGGTCATTTCCAGCTATAGCCCAGGCCCAAGGTCAACAATAAAGATTTCACAAGTGATAAGTTAGAGTAGCCACTACGCATCATGTTTTGCTGGGTGGAAGGAAATCTGAATGTCTTAAGGAAACACATTTATGTAGAGACTAAATACAAAATCCACACAATTTTCTAGAAGAAATCCCCTTAAAACGTATCCCCAGTCAAGGCCAGCTATTTTCTATCTCAGTTTCTTCTTGTCCTTCCACATGTTTGTATAATTCTAAAACTGTGGTAGCACTGCAGTATCTTCATGGTCAAACTGCTTCTGTTTCTTTATTTTTTCCTCTTTTAGCCAAGTGGAACTATTTTTCTATGCAGCTCTGTCTCCTTCCACTGACTATGCACACCTCACATTTCACTTTACTGGAGTTATTTGGACCTCATCTACAACTGCAGCAAGTGTATATATGCTATGCCATTGAACTGGTAACAATCTGTCACAAGTCTTGATGATCAGAAGTATCTGTTCATTTTGTGTGTGTGTGTGTGTGTGTGTGTGTGTGTGTGTGTGTGTGTGTGTGTGTGTGTGTGTGTGTGTGTGTGCGTGTGTGCGTGTGTGCATGTGTGTGTATGTGTGTTTGTGTGTGAGTGAATTTATTAGTGTTTGTTTCACACTAGAAGAGGTGGTCTATTACACAGATATATCTTTTTTAATAATACCCTTCGTTAGCAGTCAATCATTCATCCCACATGAGCAAGACAAGCAAATGGAAACGCAATGCAGGTGTCAGTATTGAAATTAAACCCTGTCATTTTATATTTTGCAGCAGTAACTAGAATGCTACACGAAACCAGATAGGTAACCTGACATCAGTTCTGAGCACCTAGCTCCATCACCACTCTACTCTGACAGCGTGAGCAGCTAACATTGTGAGCCATATAAGTGATGTGATACTGCAGCATTAAATATAAGACTAGTCAACATTGCAGTGAATGACTGGAATTCTGCTCCACTAATAAGACTCTTAGCTACTACAGAAGCTAGACTACAAGTAGGGAACTTTCTATCTGTTTGCTATAGTCGGTGTTGCACATACAGTAGCTTATAGGTTGTATAGAACATAATTACCCTGTCATAGCTTACTGTGGGGCCCCCTGTAGGAACAAGGCCCTATTGGGCCAAATAGGTGAATTTGGCCTAATATGGGCCTTGACTATGAAAGAAATACTTGTGTTTCCATTGCATCCATTTCTTTCTCACTAATGTTTGGTCCTGATCAAGTGATTCACTTCCTTCTTTTTTGGGCCACTACCGAGGAAGGGATCTAAACTTACAAAATGATGTTTTGGGTTATCAGATTAAAAAAAAATTATCAAACATATAAACAAACATAAGTAAAACACAAACACTTCCATATCTTCACATCCCTGTTAATAGATTAAATCACTCATGTTTGTTTGCAAGCTACATTTACCTAAGCATTTTACCCCCACTACAAATGCTCAGGATAATACTCTACTTCATAGATTAGTTACACACTTTGGCTAGGATATCCTGAAATCCACAAGTTCTACACTAAGCACATGTAGCACTTCTCTTCTTGGGTAATTAACATCTTACTTAGTGAGAAATTTGATTGCAGCCTATTGTGTATTGCAAAGTTCTATGTTTGTTATTGCACTTATTCTACAATTCTCACAAGTGAGATGGCATCTTCTCAGGTGAATAACAAGAAATATAGATGCATAATATATTATGCAACATATCCTGTTACATTAGCTACTTCTCATAGATATCTCAATCGCTAATCTTGACTAAGCTATTAGATTGTAAGTTACTGTGGCTGTGTGATCATTTTTACTCTCTTAAATGTTGCTACTGCTTTTTTATTCTTGTTTGTCTTACTGCTAGTCACTGACAAGTGATTGCTGTTTCCTCTTAGTAAGCACATAATTAGAAAACATGAATATTTGTACGGCATTCCCTTTGTTGCCATTGTATGAGTCAACATAATATTTTATGTGAATATACTACTGGCAGAAAAATGGAAAACAATGTAATGTCAAACAAACAAATAAAAGTAACTTAATGCTATGTAATATGTCCTGTCAAACCAGCGTAAGTGATTAATTCAGCAGTTAGGCAGAAACTGTGATACTCACACTAAGAATCACAGCAGACATGATCCCACCATCTCATTCTGAAGATAGCTTGTAGGTGAGTAAATACTGATTATAAATGTTTCCTTTGCAGGGATGGAAAGTATACACTCCTACCAGGGTCTCATTGGTAAGTAAGGATTGTAATTGCAATAAACAGAATATCAGAAATTAAAGAATGATGTGGCTGTCATTTATGTTAAGTTGAAAATGTCATGGTGTTTCGGAATATTTTCCTTATTGCAAGCATCTATTTATTATATACTAGGCATGCAGTCCTGAAGTCCATTAATTAGTGTAGCCCACATTCTCAATTGCTCAAGACCATAACTGGTTAAATAATTTGCCTACAGTCACACAGTAAGCAGTTAAAGGCAAACCATGCATCACAGGAAGTAACTTGTTAGCAGCTCAGTCCCTTAGAATGTTGACACACAAAAAGGCACTATCAGAAATGTTGCCATTCAGGATGTAGACAGAGGTAAGATGGTTTATATTAGGCTAAAAAGTGTCTGTGACAATGTTGGTTGATAAGCGTTAGATATGGGGATATATTTTATACTGTGCATGTTTGCTGGTGCATGTTTCTGTGTCTAAGCCTGTAGAGGTATTGTTAAAGAAAGGAACTCCCATTCCATCCACCCTACTAATGCATGCTAACCTTCACCTTAACCTCAACCCTAAAATTATCTGTAACCCTACCCCTATCCCTAACCTTAACCCTAACCCTAGCACTGCCACTAAGCATAATCGAGCACTTTACCTTAGAAAATGTCTCATTGTAACACTTATCACTATTCAGACCAACCACATTCTGTGGTATTGTTATGGTTTAGGGTTTAATCTGTTACATTTTAGTGAAAGTTTAATGAAAATTGTTTAAAGAAGTAGAACGTTTGCTTTTTGCTAAAAAATTATATGAATTTTGTCTGTATTTTAATTGTCTGCATGTTCACACATCAACATTATGAACTGTCAGCATTCTGTGTCAACATTTTGAACTATATATATATATATATATATATATATATATATATATATATATATTTATAAAATGTATCTATAGATCAAATATATATATATATATATATATATATATATATATATATATAGCTAGCAGGGCTGTGGTAGGCAGAACATCTGTGCAAAAATTCTTTAGAGGTATAACACTGAATTTCAGAATTCACTGTTTCTTGGATCATTACAATTTTATTTTATTTTCTGAAGCACCAGGAATTATTCCTGCTGTTTTAATAATTGATAGTGAATGCAATCAAAAGGCAGCTCATAACAATGTAACAAACTCTGAAAAACAGAATATGTACCTTTTAAATGACACAATCAGATCAAGAAGTAGTACCCCAAAACTGTGGAGAAGGACAAATCCCTGACTGCACCCCAGATGAAATGGGTTTGACTACTGGAGAGACCAAGCAGAGAAAGATGAGTGTGAGTAGCCGACACCAGGTTGTCCATGTGTGAATGGACAGTACCAGATTGTCTATGTGTGAGAGGCGAGCATTAGGTTGTTCATTGTCAGGGAGAGGGGCAGATTACCTTTTTACATTAACAATACCTATAAGGGTGCAGATGTGCTACCTATAAGGGTGCAGATGTGCTACCTATAGTGGGAGGTGGACTATGTCCACACTACATAACGATGAGTGACTTAGCATGCAAGGTGATGATCATGTTGTCACAAGAATCAGCAACTGTGGAACACAGAAGATTCTGAGGGGTGACTATAGGAAAGTCTACAGGAGTGACAGACTGTCCCAGTCCTTGACACTCAACTTTCATTGCTGCATGTGAATAATGGAGTGGAGTGCTCTAGTATGGATGGTCAAATATATGGGTCATGATTTTGCAGGGACATAGAGCCACTGGAAAGATGCTGTGGATCCACAAAAAAAAAAAAAAAAAAAAAAGAGAATTTGGAAGCACCCTATTATTTCTGGAGTAATTGCCATCCTAGAATTCTAGAATCTTCATTCCACTGTTGCTGCTGTTTTGCCTGTTTCTCAATGTCTGTGTGGGTGCTTGTTCCTGTGTGTGTGTGTGTGTGTGTGTGTGTGTGTGTGTGTGTGTGTGTGTGTGTGTGCACGCACATACATATGTCTTGGTCATGTGCATGTTCCTTGTTTGTGCATATATGTGTCATGGTTGTATGCATGTTCCTGGGTGTGTGCATACATGTTACACGTGAAAGAAAACAAAAGCTGGATAAACGCCTGGTATACACCTCAAGCGAAAAAAAATGAAAAGACCAATGGTTAGACCACAGCTGAAGATAAAAATGGAATAATCCACGTCAGGAAATAAATCACTTGCAGCTTCACAGTAGTGCCCTTTATAAAACCAAAAGTTGTAACTGAGATGTAGTAGTCAAGGTAGGAAACGGTTCACTTGCAGTTTCACACCACTTTATTAAACAAGAGTAAGCGCTTACATGATCTAAGTCAGCTGATCGCTTCTTCAGACTCATAAAAACAGTTAAAACATTGGTATTTAAAATATGGTTCAACCAATGAAAACACATATAGAACTGACATAGACTAATTAAAATTGCATACATCAGTACATTAATTTGCCTTATATTCTGCATAAGATGAAATAAAATATGCATATAACAGACACATTTTATGTAACAATCCATATTACTTAATGTTTTAGTGGTCTGGATTTTAAAAAAGGTTTCAAGGAAACAGCATTGTTCAATCCAGGAGACCTATCTGCCTGAAGTAATAAATTCCATCTTTGTTCTGCTTCCTCTACCTTATTCCTTATATCACCTCCCCTCTTACTTTTATTTATTATTTCTAAAACCATGAAATTAAAAATATGTTTCCTGTCTTCTTCTTCTTCCACATGTTTTGCTAAAGCACTTGTGTCTATTTTATTTCTTATATCTCTAGGGTGTTCACTGATACATTCCTTTAGACACCTATTGGTTTTGCCTATATAAAAGGCATGACAGACAGTGCAGAAGCTGAAATAAACCAAATGTTGTGTTCTGCAGTCAGCATAAAAATCTATATCAATTATAAATCCTAGTGAAGGATGTTTATATGTAGATTTATTATATAAATAGTCACATGCTGTACAATTTCTGCAAGGAAAAGTCCCCTGCCTATCAGATAGGATCATTCTTTCATTGTTTCTGGATTTATAACAGAGTTGCCTTTTTAAGGACCTCTTATTTCTAAAAGAAAAGCTGGGTCTATCTTCTAACAATTCTCTCAAGTCACGATCCGACAATAAAACATTCAAATTCTTCTCAAAAATATTACAGAACCTTCTGATGTCACTTATAGGGAATCTAACTTTAAAATCATGACCTTCCTTGCTTTTAACATCTTCTATAGTATTTGAGAAGAGCGGTTTGCATCTCCCATCCCTATTTTCAATGGTATATTTAGAGCTTTCATTTATGTCTTTCTTACTATAACCTCTGTTTAAGAAGTCTTTCTCTAATATAGTCATTGTCTTCACAAAGCCTTCATCTGTATTATGTAAGCGACTTATTCTCATATATTGTCCTTTCACTACATTTTTGTGTACAAATGTTGGATGCATACTAGTCTTATGTAAGATACTATTTCTCCATGTAGATTTTCTATACATCCCTGTTGTAAGTTCATCTAACGCTGTCTTCTTAACCAAAACATCTAGGAACTCAATAGAGTCCCTGGAATGCTGACTAGTGAATCTTAAAAATTCAGTGGTGCTATGTAAGTACTCCATCTCTTGCAACTCTTCACTAGTACCATCCCATAACAGGAAGACAGAGTATATAAATATTTGGGAATTGATGATGAATCAACAATAAAACAACAACAAATGCAAATAAAACTTAGTAAGGAATATTTCAGAAGACTTAAATTAATCCTGAAAACAGCACTGACATCTAGGAACAAAATTCAGGCTATAAACTAATTTGCTCTTCCTGTCCCAGCTTAGTTTTGGAGTGACTGACTGGCCCTAAAAGGTGTTGGATAAATTAAAAAGGAAAACAAGAAGGATGTTCCATGCTCACCAAATGATTTATAAAAATCAGTGCATACCAAGATTATATATTTGCTGTTCTGAAGGAGGGATGGGCCTCCTTGAAATTAATTACATGTATAGATCTGCAATCATGGCACTCTACACATATCTGCTGACTTCAAGACCCAAATGTAGTAAAAGTTTTGAAACATGAGGAGAATAAATCTAAGATGATGTCTCTGCTTAATCTAGCAGAAGTATATTGGTGTCAAGCAGGAATGGAAATCAAACCAAAAGTAGATAAAAATCAGACATTAACTGAATGTGCCAAAAGAAAAAGAAAGAATATAAAGGTGAAGGACCAGATGAGAAGGCAAGAAATGTGGAAAATGCATAAATATAGTTGCAAGTATAGAAAACTTCTGGAAGAACCTCAAGTTGATCACGAATTAATGCAGGAATTGTAGAGGAGCAGAGAATTCAAACCAAGAGATGAAAGGTTAATATTGTCTGCCCAAGATAGTGAACTGCATACACGTTAGTTTACAAAGTCCATTGAGCATGTGGGAGAAACAGGTAAATGTAGGTTTTGTAAAACCGAACTGGAAACAGTTGTACACCTCATTGCTGGTTGAGACATACTAATGGCAGAAGGCCTGTATGCTGAAAGGCATAATAATGTGGCAAGACTGTTGCACTGGGGATTGTGCAAACATTCTGGTATTGAAGTGGCTAAACAACTCTGGAAACATGAGCCATAAAGCATCACAGAAAATGAAGAAGTCTACATCACATGGGATCATACATTACCAACAGTCCAAAAGATAGATGCTAGAAAACTGGATATAGTGGTCCAAGAAAAGAAGACTAGATAGCTACAGGCCCTCAAATTTGACTCAGGATGCCCACTCCACCTATCTGGACCTCTTCAAATCTATAAAAATTCAACCCTTTACCCTGATCCTGGGCGACTTTAACTACCCAACCATAGACTGGAAAACCTACTCATGCCAAAAAGCAAATGCCCAGAGATTCCTTGATTTTATGAATGCAAATGCCTTGGAACAGCTAGTCAATACCACCACAAGAGGTGATAATATCTTAGACATGGTATTAACCAATGTGAGTAACCACTGCAGCACCCCTACAGTATCATCCTCCCTGGTAAGATCCAACCACAAAGTGGTCACTTTCGAAGTCAGCATCTCCCCTGACCCCCCCTAGCTAGGGCCAAACCAAAAAACTTCTCCAAAGCTGAATATAACCTCCTGAGGGATGGTATAAACAGCTTCATAGCCCCCTCCCCCTCTGTTGGAACTGGCACCAATGTGCAAATCTACACCAAAGTACTATACGAGCGCTTATATAGATGCGTGGAATCAGAAATACCTGACAGGACAAAAACATCCTCCTCAAGGAAGAGTAATTCTGTCTGGTGGACATCTGCAATAAAGAAACTACATAACAAAAAGAAAACATTGCTGTCTAGGACCAAGAAGGAGCAGGTGTCCTATTGGAAGCAATCTCCTTAGCCTGAACAAGCAAATAAGAGCACTAGTAAAATCTTCTAAAGCCAATGTTGAGTCCAAATTGGCCACGTCTACTAGAGAAAATCATAAGGCCTTCTTCACATATGTCCGCAATCTCAAAGGAAGCACTGAGATCTGTTCATAACTGGTGGTCAAGGACACTGCATACACAAATACAATAGATATAGCCAACCTACTGGCTGACAGATTCAGCAAAAACTTCACCCCTCTGTCCGTCATCAGTAAATCAGGACATCCCCATTACCTGTCCTCTCCCCTTATCTCTAGGGAACAGGTCATCACTGCCTTCTCAAAGGCAGAAAATCTAGCCTCCATGGGACCCGGTAACATCCCAAGCTGCATCCTACATGAACTCAGGCATGAACTTGCAGCACCATTAGGCACCCTATTCAACCAAAGCTTGAGTATTGGCTTTGTCCCAGCTGAGTGGAGGACAGTCACTGTCATCCCTTTACACAAAGGTGGAGTGTCCACTGATATGGGAAATTATAGACCCATCAGTCTAACTAGCCTGATCTGCAAGGCCATGGAACAATTTTCATGGACCTCATTAACAGGGACGTTGGCAACCTCCAAACACTTGACACCAAACAATTTGGCTTTATCAAGGGGAGGTCATGTCTGTTAAATCTGGTCAACTTCTTTGAGATAGTCACCAAAGCCATGGAAGAGGGGAAGACAGTGCACACCACCTATCTTGACCTGACCAAAGCCTTCAACACTATTCCCCAGTTGGGCATAATAGATAAACTCTCTAAACTAGGCATCAATTCATATGTTATCAGATGGGTATCAAACTGTCTCACTGATATAACCAATGTAATCAAAATAGGGGAATCCACTTCAAGCAATAGACCTGTAACAAGTGATGTACCACAGGGATTGGTCTTAAGGCCTCTGTTATTCAGGATATACTTCTCTGAGGTGCAGGCCAAAACCAGTGGGCTATGGTTGACTAAGTCTGCAGATAACTGCAAGCTGGGCTTGGTCATCAATTCCCCAAATGATGTGGACATCCTCCAAGAGGGTCTCACCCAAACAAATGATGGGTGCCAGAAACATGGCCTCAAGCTGAATGCCAAAAAACTCATCATCATCATCCCCTTTGGGGAGAGTGATGTCCCCACCTATTATCACATTAATAACAACTTCCTAAGCACACAGTCAGTCGTGATGGATTCGGCCACCCAGGTTGATAACAACCTGACTTTTGACCACCATGTTGCTTCCATTGTACAGAAAGCTTTCTACATGGCCCACCTCATAAGTAAGGGTATCTCATCCAGGGACAAGGAGGTCATAATATCCCTGTAGTCTTCCCTTATAGGAATCCAGAGCCTCAAGCATCTACCCTACACAGATAGGCTAAAAGCCCTGTCCCTCTATTCAGTTTCATACAGACTCCTCATAGGTGACCTCTGTCTGACATACAAAGCAATCTCAGACCATGGCTTGATGGGACTGCTGCACATCCGCAGGTCAAGCTCCACTCCAGTAACCCACATGTACGACCTCAACCTGGTCTGTGACATCAATAGGACTTCTTGGCGGGACAGATTTGTGTCCCAGAGACTCTCCCATCTGTGGAATAGACTCCCTCTCCACATCAAGCAGAGTACCTCATTATCCCTTTTCAAGGGCAACCTGGATAACTGGATGGGAAACAGAAAATACACCCCTGGAATTCCACCTGTGTCCCTGCTGGACAGGAGCTTTGGGTGCTGACTTGTCTAAACATGGGCTAAACTCTTGGCTAGGCTTATAAGGGCCTCAGGTCCAATAGCCTAGTAACTTCCTATGATCCTATGATCCTATAAGACAAACGTAGCATTGATCATTGAAATTGCCACACCCAGTGACTCCAGTGTCTTGCGTGTAGAGAGACACAAAGTCATAAAATATCAGGATTTGCAAGCAGAAATGAGAGCAACATGGAAGAAAGATACCCAGAGAGTTCCAATAGTAGTAGATGCAACAGGTCTTAGAAAAAAGAATCTACAATTGTATTTAGATATGCTACTAATACATGTAACTCCATACGAATTGCAAAATGAGTCACTATTGGGTGCATTGCGGGTGCTGTGAAGAGCACTTTTGGCTGACATAAAATATTGAAACAATACTAATTTCATGAACTTTAATTGTACTTTGACTTAGGAATGGAGTCCATTCCCATCATGGTATTAAAAACCCAAAATATTTGGAGAAATTAAAACGAGGTACATGAAGTTGTTGACCTGTTTTGCTATTGCTATTTTCCCTTCTGCCTCATTTCTCAGCTTATTCTGAGTTCCTCATTTGCTGCCATGACAACTGTCTTGCCTGTCCTTAGTTTTATTCTCATGTGCCTTTAGTTTTGTATTCCAATCTACTATCGTATGACGGAATTCCTATTTAGAGTTTGCTTGCAGTGCCACATAATCTGTATTGACTTCTCCCTACCTGACAAGTTTAGTAATTTAGTCCATCATTCAAACTTGAAAAATTTCAATGTCTATACTAACCTGGACCAGATGTTCCAAAATCATTTCCATTAGGCTTTGAGCTCACTTATCAACGATTAATTTCCATTTCACACAGCTAACAGTATTTTTTTAATTGCATTTGTACAAAATGTGTGACAACATACCTTGCACAAATGTACATTTTCTATATGAGTATATAATTTAAAGCAATGTGAACAAAAGCTCAGGAGACTGTAGTACTTAACAAACGTACTTTCAATATTACAGACTCCTGATCTAATAGACTTGTGTTTCACTCAGTTAGTGGCATTCTCATGGTAATAATTGTATTCTGTTAGCCACATCATCGGTAGGATATTTCATTCTCAGTCCCATGTAATGTAATCAATGAAGGGAACTATTGTAATGTAATTCATCTAAGATCTTGGTACAGACTGCTGTAAATTCTGAGGGGTACAGTGAATGAGCCAAAATACAAAGTTTGACATAGTTGATATTAATGAGTATATGTAGCCTATTAGCAAAATAGCTTTGTGACTGTCCAAAATGAAGCGAGCTGTGTTATGATTTACTAAACTTAATCGAATGAAGCTTGTAAAGCATGCATGTCAGACTTTATGTAGCTGCAGAAATCATAACATTTCCAGTTTGCCTAAAGAAATTAAATTTCTTTAGCAAAATATGTCTTCCTTCCATTCAAATGGAGCATTTCCAATTTTACACCGTCTGCCTCATTCCCAAGACTACTCTATATTATCCCATACACACTCCCTAAACCTAAGAATACTGGCTGGCCTTTGTACAAGGATACATCCTGAACTCCACAGAGGTCTGAAGACTGTTTTTATCATTCAGTTGAATAGAAATATTTAAATTAGAAAGCAGAGAAACATAACATTTCACTCACCCCTCAAGATATTTATGTATTTGTGTTATCTTTTGCTATATACATTTAACATATTACTAGTCTTCAGACTGTCTTTTTAAAATTTGAGATTTTTTTCATTCTTCTAATGTCAGACAAGTCTGCTGAAGTACTGCATATAAACCTTCATCCTTCAACAAACGGACTCCATTCCAGGTAACTAAATAAAATAACCATAAGCTTCAGTGTTGGTGGGCAAAATTGATTCAGATATCTGGTTAAGTGAATGTTTTTACTAAAAATATGCATCAGTATTTCACATGACACTGTTGTTGGGTTATATCATGTAATTCAGGTAGGAGAGGAAACAGCGTCATTATAAGTAGACTGTTTCCACAAACATTTGAAAACATGCTGAATTTTTTTATTTGATACAAGGATAAAGATGGGAAAGAAAATGGTGTAGCAAATTGAAAAGAAATGCCGAACATCAGAAATCATGGGATGGATAATTTTTGAAACTGCTACTTGATAAAGCCATATAGTGTTTTCAACCCCAAAGAACAAGATGTACATTATCACTAAGGACAATACGGTTTTAGCTGCTCTGATCTCCACATCACTGTTCTGTTTAGGGTTCCTCAGGTTATTCACATGTTTCCTGTGTCGAAATAAAACTAGTAAAATGTAGGTACTAGCTAGAGTCATAAGACCTACGACCACGAGATCACGGCCAAAAAGGAGGAAACCATAAATATAAAATGTAGTAAGGCTTGGAACAATGGAAACACAATACCCATAATTAAATGTCAGTTCTGGATTGGATGAATTTGTGTGAGGATCTAAAGAGAAAAATCCTGCTATTTCCATCATCATATACAGCAACCACAGACAAAAGATGACAAGAAAGGTATACTTTGGCACACTTTGTTTTATATGAGCCCATTTTGATGATGGTGGAATCAGAGTTACACACTGAACACAACTGAGAAGACAAGTTAAACTGAATGCCATGCCTCTTGATATCCTGGAGAGATAAATTACCATTTTGCAGCCAGCATCACTATTTACTTTTGTTCCAAACAACATAAACAATGCTGCTGGGAGCCCCCTAGTAATAACCAATATTGCATTTGCTAGTGATAAATTCCATATGATTAGTTCAACTGACAACAGCTTAAAGTCAGAACAAGCGATCCAAGAAAGTGATCCAACGATGGCCACGTTTGCAGGAATTCCAAAAATAGCTATCAAGAAAAACAGAAGGCCCTTAAAAATGGCATATGTTTCCATTATATTTTATTTCTGTGTCTACAAAAAAAAAAAAAAAAATCAAAATAAATTATTAGACATTTAGACAGTTTTGACATTAATGTATTATATACACATCACATTGAACTTTAAGCGTGAAATTACTTAAAATCTCATTGTTTCTTTTATCATTGGCTTTAAGCTTAGCATTCACTAATATGAGCTCTGATCAAAGTTTTGCACAATATCATAGTACTCTGTGTTCAAATGGCCCCCTATATTTATGAGATGTACATGCTGTCATGATACATACTTCAGTTTCCTAGCCTCTCCACAGACAATGTGAATAATATCAGGATACCAATATATGAAGTAAATCAGCAAAAATAATGGCACACAAAATGGCAGCAGAGGAAAAAGAATGTAAACACCTTCATCAGCCATTACAACAACATATCTTAAACCACTAACCAGACTGTATTCCTTATGGTATACAAGGATTCTGAATGTCACTGTATTATTTTAGGGTCTACTTCACGATGTCGAAAACCGACAATATCGAAGCTGATATTGTCGGCACCACAACATCGAAAGCGCAGAACATTATGCAGGTAAACGAAAATCTCCGTAGGGGGAGATTTCTGTTTACCTCAATTTATTGCAGTCTCGGAGTTGGAATATGTAGGGGGGGTGTGCAGGTGCAGGGGGGCCTCCCCCCTGCCTACGCTAGTCAGTTTTTATTTTTGTTTCTTTTTTTTTTAAACGTTATTCGATGTTTTACTACATCGATCACTAGAGGTCGACCTTTAGTGATCGATGTAGTAAGATTTCAATAACATGATATAGATGCTTATTTTACATATCCATACTATGTACAGAGGCTTATCTTAACTATCATCCAATATGTATTCTGCTTCATCTACAGAAAAATGCTAATTATTTCAAACAGGTTTCTAAATTTTTACTTTGATTAGTTACTGGTGAGAAAGCAAACCTTCTAACAAATATACACAAATGAGTGGTCTAGAAAATATCATTGCAGAAACTCTAATGGATATTCTTCTAAACCATTTGATTAGCTTCATGCTATGTACTTAAAGTGAATATAAAACACAATCACAATTTTTTATGGATATCCTGAAACAATGTATAATTTAAAAAATAAATGTAAGTCAGTCAAACAGCTTTTTCACTTTATTGGTCTCAATGCTTTATGCTGTGTCTAAAAAAATCCCTTCTGAAGTATAAAATACTAAATCAGTGAAAATCTGTGTATTACTAGGGCCAGAAAAGTAAATCCTGCTGTCTACAAATTATGTGTCAAAAAGCATGTATCTTTTGTAAATATTTAGTCATTAACAACCTTAACTTCTGTCTCTTGTTTTCATTTCAGCAAACCTAAGAAATGCGGCTCTGACAGTATGCCAAGAGGTGGGGAGGTCCTTTGGTAAGTCGTCTACCTTGAGGAAACTACCACATTGACAATACTTCCCTAAGAAATTATCCAGTTGTTTGGGATTTGGGAAGTTATGTGGGCAGTGAACTAACTTTTGACCAGAATATGTTCAGTGCTGTAATAAAGTCCTTCTATATTGCAAAGCTTGCAAACAATGGGATTGTGCTTAGATTTAGGGATGCCATCACCCCCTTTACTCAGCCTACAGTATGCCAGTAACAGAATTTAATGCCCCCATTGGCATGTATCTGACCTGACACATGCAATAACTGGAATGCCCGCAGGCATGCCTTTCTAATAGGATACAAGGCCTTAACAGAATGTCCTACATGAACAGACTCAAGGCCCAGTCACTATACTCTGTATCATACATTCTGCTAAGAGGTGACCTGTGTCCAACATACAAGGCATCCTCTGACCTATTGCTGATGGATTTACTGCACATAAGCAAGTCAAATGGCATCAGAAATACTCAGTCTGGGAATCTAAACCTCTTCTACAACACCAACAGAATGGTTTGGAAGGCGAGATATATCTAACAGAGGATACCGCTGCTCTGGAAGAGACTCCGCATCCCAGAAAACAAAGATCATCCATGTTCGTATTCAAGTGCAACTTAGATCTATGGATGAGAAACAAAGCATTTACCCCTGGAGTTGCTCATGCACTGCTAATGGACAGAGGCAGCTCCAAAATGCTTTACTGCATGCATAGGTCCCCTCAAATTATTGAAGGTATGATCCCAGTTATTCTCATTAGGAATAATATATAATTATCAACCATGGGATATATAAGGCAAATATATAACCAAATGGGATAGGTTATTTTGAGCATAAAAAGGGGAATTGACTACACTTAAAATGGCTCACAAAGCAGCTGGCCCTTACCTATGAAAATATGAACAAATTTAGAAAGAAAATATGGTAGGAAAATGCAAAATAAAGAAGTAAATGTTTAAAAAGATGGTGTTAGTTATTAATATATACTTATGCATACATTTCTGTATGCACATATATGTATCGTAAATATGTTTGTATGTGTGTGTGTGTGTGTGTGTGTGTGTGTGTGTGTGTGTGTGTGTGTGTGTGTGTGTGTGTGTGTGTGTATACGTGCGTGTGTGCATGTGTGCATGTGTGTTTGTGTGTATGTGTGTGTGGGGGTTTGTGTGCATGTTCAGTCATAGCCTCACCTCAGGCTTTGTGCCCACTGAATGGTGCACAGCAACGGTTATCCCACTACACAAAGGGGGAGCCACCACGGACCCCGGGAACTACCACCCCATTAGCCTGACAAACCTGGTTTGCAAGGCTATGGAACGTATCATCATGACACTTATAAGCAATGACATTGGTAATCTCCAAACTCTGGACCCTACCCAGTTCTGGTTTGTAAAAGGCAGATCATGTCTCCTAAACCTGATAGACTTTGAAGTGATCATCAAAGCCGTAGATGAGGGTAAGGTGGTTCACACAGCCTATCTAGATCTCGCCAAGGCTTTCGACACCATCCCCCACTCTGGAATTATTAATAAACTCACTAAACTAGGTATAAATCTGTATGTCACAAGATGGGTTGCCACTGACAGAACCCACACTGTGAAAGTAGCAGACTCTAAATCCAACTTCAGACCATTGACAAGTGGAGTACCACAGGGTTCAGTCCTAGGTCCTCTCCTGTTTGGTATCTACTTCTCTGAAGTACAGGCTAACACAGAACTCTGTACCCATGAACTACCACATAGGCAGCAGTCTACTCAACACCAAAAGTGTGATAAGAGACCTTGGGACACAGGTGGACAGTAGTCTCTCCTTTGATAATCACATCGCCACAGTAGTCAGGAAATCCTTCTACATGGTAAACCCATCAAAAAAGGTTTCTTATCCAGAAAAAAAGAGGTCATTGTTCCCCTCTACTCATCACTCATTAGGCCCATTATAGAGTACAACATCCCTTTTGGTATGTACCTCACAAGACATCTACAACTGGAAAGGCCACAGAAATACCTCATAAAGAGGATTACTGGCCTCAAACAGATGCCCTATGCAGACCGTCCCAAAAAAACTCCAGCTTTACTCTGTCACATCTCGCCTACTCAGAGGCAATCTCTGCCTGACATACAGAGCTATGTCAAACCCTGAGCTGTTGGACATGCTCCACTTAAAGAAATCTCAATCCCTCTGAGCTACACGCTTTAGGGACCTAAACCTTGTCACCACAATAAACAGAACATGCTGGAGGGATAGATTCCTGTCCCAGAGACTTCCCATACTCTGGAACAAGCTACCTGTCTATATTAAACAAAGCTCCTTATTAGCACTCTTCAAGAAAAATCTTGATGATTGGATGGGAGATAGGAAATTCACCTCGGGGATCTTTTCTGTGGCTCTGTTTGACAGAGGCACAGGAAAATAATTTTCTTGGGTGGCAAAAGCCAGGGTACCATTTGGCTAGGCTTATATAGGCCCTAGGGCCAATAGCCTAGTACCTACCTATGAACCTATGTCAGACAAAGAGAGTATGGCATTCAAATGAAAAATATGACAACTAGTAGTAGTAGGACAGATATCCTTACCTCATGATAAATACACAACATGCAACTGTGTGAATATGTGCTGTTTGGTTACAGTAAGATATTAACAACAAAGTGACAAATTACATATAAAAGACACTGTATGACTTTGAAAAATCTTCAGCCTTTCCTCCCATGTTACCTTTAGGTTTCCACAGTAGAAGCTGGGAGAAGGGAATTAATTCATTAGCAACATTGGGAGATATTCTTTCACAAACTGAAAATGAATCCGTGAGATTAAGTAAAATATGTTGTGGAAATCTACAGGGCCATTCAAGAAGGCCTGAAACTTGTGGTAAAAGAGAAAGGGTGATGGTAGTGGTGGAGGGAAGCTGAGGAATTTGAAGGTTGAGATACTTAAAAAGGCAAACAGGATAAGTTTATTGCCTGCTTCTATTGTCAGTCAAATGTAATGCAATGTAAACTTGTACTGACTAATTATTAACTTGTAGATATAGAAAGAACATGGATTTAAATGGAAAAAAAGTGTAGCTACATTATTAAACAGACAGCAGATGCCTGGAGTAATAAGTATAAAATACATTAAATACAGTGTATAGCGTTTGTGTTAAGGATCTGTTTGTTCAAATATAATTAAACGAAAGGCATGTTATGGTAAAAGAAGTGCATTAGTTGTTGGTTCTAGTGGGATAAAAAGTAAAAATTAGTGGTCAAAAAACTAAGAGAAGGAGCAAGACAGTGGGAAAGAAAAACAAAGACAAAGGTTTTTGAAACTAAAGTAGCATGGAAAGACTAAAGCTGGTAGAGCTGATGGAAATGCAGATCTGTGAAACTGAGGTAAAGTTAGAAATGGAAATATGTAGCGATGATGGTTGACAGAAGAGGATGAGGAGGCAATATGAACTAGTGCAGGTTTTCAATTTCTTTGTGAAGATATCATTTTTTTTAATTTACCTTTGCCTATAATGAAAAGTTGCTTGACTATTTGGACACTACAATTGAAACTGCAAACCAGAATTTTATATCTAAAATTTTTGGCAAATCTACCTTTAGTAACTTCTACCTCCGCTACACTAGTACATATCCTTTTACGCATAAAAAAAGCTTAATTAAAGGTCAATGCATCAGGAATGCAAGGATGATATCTGGGAAAGATGAAGTTTGACAGGAATTATACAAATTGCAAAAGATGTTTATTGACAGGAGGTACCTCTCTGAACTTGTGAAAAGTATTGCCCTTGAGGTGGCCAACGAATGGGGTATAAAATACAAACCCTTTTTAGGAACTGGGTTGGTGGGGGATACTAGGGCTAATATAGTTGATCCCAATAATATTAAGAATAAAAGACTAGATAGAGCGATAGTAGCTGCGTACAATACTTCATGGCATGTAAAGGACTTATTAATAAAAACTGGAATATTCTGAAGTTTAACTCTGATATTTCAACAGTAGTCAGGGTAGAACCTATCTTTGTGTTCAGTTCAAGTCAGAATTTCAAGAATATTTTGGAGAACCATAAACCCGTGTAGAATTTGAGTTCTGAAAAAAAGAGAAACACAACTGTTGGAATATATACATTTGAACACTTGCAGTAGTGCATGTACACTTCGGTTGGTTAGAATATAAATACTTACAATAGTGCATGTACAGTTCTGTTTGTTAGTATATATACATGTTAAAGGATTAACATCTTCATAGCTGTAAATAAGTAGAAAAATAAAAAAATACAGTAGACAAGTCATTATGCATGTTTTGGCATCCTACTGTGTATGATACAGAATGTTCCAGCTTCAAGAAGAACTACAGATAAGGATGACTCCCCATCTCTTAACCCAAGGATGCAAGGATGACCAGAGATAAAAATGGTTCCTTAAAATCTTGAAGTCTGTCATATAAAGTACCTTGAAACAGAACAAAAGGCAGCTTATGAACAGACTGTGTGACATCAGGCAAATACCAAAGTACTGACTTTGAAAGTTTCAACAGACTGCATTACATCAAGAAAATACCAAAGTATAAAGGGATCTGAATTCTTGTTAGAGCTGGTACTTGTAGGAACACATAGTTCTGAGGTAATCTGGAAAATTATCATCTATATCTGTATCAAAAAGCAAACCGTGTACAGCAAAGCTGTTAGCTGTAACCGTATGTGTTGTCTGTTATATAGGAAAGATATTTTATTAGTAACTGTGCTTAAGTTAATAAAGTACAGTACTGTAAAATATAGCAGCCTGAAAGGCTATGTGCCTTAAACAGACATCTGTT
The DNA here is from genome assembly GCF_019279795.1 of Protopterus annectens. Taxonomy (NCBI): domain Eukaryota; kingdom Metazoa; phylum Chordata; order Ceratodontiformes; family Protopteridae; genus Protopterus; species Protopterus annectens. The sequence goes on along the minus strand of NC_056739.1, from coordinate 520,504,697 downwards.
TCAGCAATCATAAAATTTATCAACAACTAAATGTGGAAAATGCACCCAATGTAAATATATTTATAAAAGGGGAAACCTTGATGTTGGGAAACTATGAAAGCTAAGATTATTTTTTTAAAAAGGTAATTATTGTAAAATTGGAGTGATCTAGCTAGCTATGTGCATGAAATGTCATTCTTTCTATGTAGGTAAGACAGAAATGCCACTAAGAAAAAGAATATCTGAGCATATTTATAATATTAAAGCTAACAATACTAAAAATGCTCTTTGTAAACACATATTAAAAGAAGTGCCCCACAATGAATTCAGATTTGCTATTATTGATCTAATAAAGATAAACCAGAGGGGTGGTGACTGGGAGAACAGGTTGGAATACAGTGAGCTGCTTTGGCAATTTAAGGCGAATGCCTTTAGCTATTCTGGTTTGAGTGATCATGTCTCTGTACAATCTGTTCTAAAATTATATGCAGCTAAATTACAGGGAATGCTTTCATCCCTGGGTGTATTTTAAGGGAGACTGATTTCCCAGAATTGTTTATAAAAAGTTTAAGTATTGTTAGATTGTTCTAACTTTAAGCTTTTATTAAGCTTTTGTGATAGGAAATGTGAGAGAAGGGGTTGTGTGACTTTAATTTTGATTGTATTAATTGGCTGATTAATTGCTTAGTTATTTCAGTATGTAATTGGATGATGGATTGGTCTTTATAAATGTTTTGCAGTGAAACACTTTTCATTTCTGATGAAGTTCTGAATGGTATGGATGAAAGTACTTAGATGCTTCACATTTTTATATTATTAAAAGTGTCTTAAAAGTAGTACTGCTCTAGACTTGATTTTCTAAACAGAAAACCTCTGTTTGCCTGATGTACTGTCACCTTGTCGGTGGTTATTCTACAGTTATTGAAAATTAACTAGAAGATGACCTCTCACAAATAATATCAAAAATAAAGTAGAACATGACCTCACACAAATAATATCAGAACTAAATTAGATCATGACCTCTCAAAAATAATATCAAAACTAATGTAGAACATGACATCACACAAATAATTATAGCTGTAAGACATGCACTTCATTTTAAATACCTCCAAAACCAAGTGTACCCACTCATAATTCATAAGAGACTTAGCAGAGTCCCTATAAAATGTAACATTTCTTAACATATATGGTACAGGCATGGAGAGAGATGGCTTCAGACACATAAGAATTTAACAGATTTCACACTGTCCTTCAAAGAACATATTATCCTCAAAAGCATACACAGACAGCTAAAAACTGTATGTAGTCTTCAAAGAAAACTCCATCTTAGAACTAAAAAATGTTGTTTATTTTATCTTTATTTTCTGAGCTACTTTAGTGCCCTAAAATCACTCCAAGTGCTTCTTTTACAATTTTAATGTGTTTCCCTGTAAACGGCGGATGATGGGGCCTGCCTTGATATTGTGATCTTGTTTTCTTGCTTCCATTCCTTCTTCCCAGAATATATTTCAAGTTCTATTTTTATGAGTCATGCTAGACATAAGGAAATAGTGTTTTCTCATGCCATTAAGACAGAATGACAGGATTGTGAAGCACTGTCATCTAAACACACCTCTTATAACAGAGCTGCTTCTATGTTTCTCTGACTGAGCCTCATTTATGTGTCTGTCAGAACTTGTTCTATGCTATCCTGCAAAAACTGCTGTGCATGTATGTTTACAGGCCCATGCGCTTCATTTCACAAGTTGCATGTCCTGCTCACCTTCATACATTATGCCACACATTTGGAAAAGTTGTTTTAGTGTCAGGCAGAATGATACTATTCCCCTTTCCCTTTCTTGGGCTGTTTCTTCCATCTTGGACATTTGATTATCAGAATGCACTGTATTATATGACGGATGCATTAAGCCTGCTTTGTTTTGCCACTTTATTCACAATAAATCAATTTTTTTGCCATGTTCATTGCTTTTCCCATAGCCTCCTCCATATTCCTCCTTTTCTAGGATGAAGTCTATAGGTACCTGAATTTTCTCTCTGTATCCTGTAACACCTCCCTTAAAACTTGATCCATACAATTTGACAGCTCCTTTTCTTTAGTTTCTATTTCCTAGCTCAGGTACAGCTCACTTGTTATCATCTTCTATCTTTGTTTGCCTTTTTGCAATCAGCCTCCTGTTAATTTCAGTCCTTTCTACATTCCTCCTCCATCCTTTTGACTGGCTTATTCCTAGTCCCCCTTTTACTTGCATGTTGACTTCTGATATTATAGGATGTCATAATTCTTGGCTAGCCTTATTTAAATTTCCTTTGGTTTAACAGCCTATCACATCAAATTGGCTATACATTTTTATACATTTTTGCTGTGATGTCGCTCTATCTGCCTTTTCATCAGTTCCAGACTCTCATCACTGCATCTGTTGAACTATACTGTGCACAGGGATAGATTACCTATATAAACAATCTTGTTCCTTTCAGAAACCCTCCAAGGAAAGCCAAAATGTGCTCTTTTGCAAGTACACAATTTAACTTTAGTTCTGCATCATTCTGTAGTATTTTGCCATTGGATTCCTTTATTTTTCGAGTTGCTTTTTTAAAAGAATTGTTTTGCTGGAGACAGTTGAGCACTAACCTTTTTCTACAAGTTTCTCTGCACCATCTACTTGCTTAATGAATCATTTTCTCATTACCAAGACCTTCAGGAAGCTGTAGCAACCATAGTAGGTATGTTTTAAAGAAAGATCTCAAATCCAGTTTTGAAATCTATTTCAGCTTTCCTATTAAGTATAGAACAGACCACTGCATTACTTGCCTTCCACATTATTGATGTATGTATTTGTTTACTTGAATGTTTATTTATTTCTGATAGTTCCAGCTCCCTAATCATATTATGTAAATGCATCTCTTGCTTCATGTAAACATTCAACAGTTATTTCTTTTTCTTTATTTAGGATTTCCATCCTTATCCTTATCCTTATATTTGTTATTTCTTCAGTTTGGAACTGTAAATGATCTTGTAGTTCTTGCATTTTTCTGACTACCTGTCACAACATTGCCATGTTTGATTTGTTTTCTTACCGAGATAGTTCACCACATCTTTATATTAATTTCCTATCCTTCTACCTTTCTGCCATTTGAGTTTCATAATGGATTTCCTGCTATTTAATTTAGTATATGGTTAGCAACACTTAAGTTTCCATTCCTTAATACAGACAAATGATAACCCCACCCCACACATGCATTGTTAGAACTTGTAATGTCTGTCAGCTACACTATACCCAATATATTGTGTACTGACCTTTGCTTCTGTTCATACTGGTAAACAAATGAGAGGGAATGAATGCAAAAGAAATGGAGTCTCCACTGAAATGCTGATAAATATAAAACTAATAATAAAACAGAAATCAGTACGGTTCTCACCAGAAATAATTTTATTGAAATTAAACTAGTTAAGTACTTTCATCCTACGTATCCATCTATCTGTCTGCCTAGTTATTTAGTTATTCATTTACAATCTGGTAACCCGGTAGGTAGACTGATGCAGAGACCCTTTTCAGCAATGACCCAGGATCAGCAGCAACAGAAACTGAAAAGCTAAGTTATATACTTCATATATGATAGAATGTTAAGATTATAGACTTCCAAAACTTTAAAAATTTTTTATTCAACTATACAGTTTTTATAAAGTAGACTGTTTTACAGTTCTTAAACATTTCTAATAAAGTACCAGGTTTACATTAGATTTTATCGGGTTTATATCAGTCCGTAGAAACAGCTGAATATCAAATACCAGATGTTCAAACTGTAAAGGTCGAACACTGGTAATCGTGAAGCTGCAGCCCACTGATTTCTTTCCCAGGGAAAGAATTTGGTGGGCCGTTTCTGTGGCTTCATGAGTATCAGGACTGTGGTGGGAAGTTACGGATCGGGTTCAGGTAAGTGTGCGATTGTGTGGATGTTAGGGTTAGGGCACAAGTTAGGTGAGTTAGGGTTAGGGCCTGGGTGAGGTGGATGTGCGATAGTGAAAGAATTTAGGGTTAGGGCAGGATAGGTGAGTTAGGGTTAGGGCGCGGGTCAGGTGAGTGTGCAATAGTGACAGACCTTAGGGTAAGGGTTTTGGTTAAGATAAGTGGATAGGTAGTAGTGTATGCACAGTTTAGTGTAGGATTAGATGTAGGATTTTGAGTGTATGTGTGTGGATTAATGTTGTTTTGGTGTATTTGTGCTGCGTGTGTGTTTCTTGGAACAGCAATCTTTTTCCCTTGTAAAAAAATTGCTGTTTTTAAGACTTCAATGTTTTTGCAGTTCGTGGTTTGAAGTTCGAACATATGGTGTCTGATCTTCAGATGTTTCGATGAACTGATATAGACCCAATTTTATCTGTTTATGTGGGTTGTGATACAGTTTGTCTACATGAAATTGCTTCTTAAAAGTTTAAAACTGAATTTTCTTTAAAAAGAAACTCAAAAGGATGTGAGCAAAAACAAAGATAGACCAAAAGACTAAGAAGAGAGCACAAGAGTAACTCATTCCCTCCAGTACAGTTCTTTTGAGTGTGTACATTTAACTCGCAGTGGGTGTGGCTTGAGCTATTAAAAAATGAAGGTATCACCTTACAATTCTAAAAAATACTCATTGATCGAGGTCAAATATCAATATGCTTCAATATAAAATCTTCTGATACCTTGTATGCAGCATGGTTTTAGAATTATTAAATTATTAATGCAAATACAAACAAACAATATTTGATGCCTGGAGGCACAGTAGCAGGTAACAGCAGAAATGCCTGGAGGCTCATTTGGCTGTAATGAGCAAAGAAGAACAGTTGAGAGACTGTAAGCATTATTAGAATATTAATCCTTTTAAATAAATTTATCTATTATCCCTAAAGCATTTACAAGCAACTGCATTGAAGAGATGTTCAGAAAGGGGCTTCATAAAGTTGTTTTGAGTATCTTGATCCCTTCTTTCAGCTGGTAGTCTGTCCCACTTTACTCAGCCCTCATTAGGCCAGTCAATGAATGTAATGCCCCCTTTGGCATGCATATGTCAAGACATATACAACAACTGGGATGTTTACAAAGATACCTTACTAAATGGATAAAAGACTTAAACAAAATGTCCTATATGAACCAGTTTAAAGCCCTGTCACTATACTTGGCATTTTACAGACTGCTAAGGGTTGACCTGTGTCTGGCAAGCAAGGCATCCTATAATCCAGTACTGATGGATTTGCTGCACATCAGCAATTCAAACAACATCATAAATATTCAGTCTAGGGATCTAAACCTCTTCTGCAACATCAACAGAATGGTTTGGAGAGATGAGTATATATAGCAGATATATATAGTAAAGGATTTTGCTGCTATAGAACAGACTCTCCATCAGCATAAAACAAAGCTCATTCCCATATATATTCAAGTGCAAGTTGGATCTATGGATGGGAAATAGCAAATTTACTTCAGAACTGCTCCCTGTACTACCAATGATCAGAGGCAGCTCCTAAATGCTTTATTCCATGCATGGGTCCCCCCTCAAATTATTTATGGCATGATCCAATTTATTTTCATTAGGAATAATATATAATTATTGATCATGGGATGGGTAAGGCCAGACTATAAAGAAATTGGATTGTTTATTTCAAGCACAAAAAGGGAAAATGTCTAGGCTTAAAATGGCCTGAAATTGCAGCTAGCCAAGTACTTACCTATGAGGCTGTTATGTTCTCCTGAGAATTCTTTAGTGAGTAGGGCTGTTCTCTGATTGGGAGCTTTCTTTTCATGGGGGGGCTGTAGCCATCATTTAGAAGTTTATGTAATAAGGCGCTTAGAAAATAAGTGGAAATTTCAGGAATGGGTAGACAATTTAGGTCATTTAAAAGGCTTCAGTGGTTACACGGGCATAAGTAAGTAGGGCAAATCTAGCAGTTTCATTCTCAGTGACTTGTAGTCTTTTAGTGTTGTAAGCAGAGTATAAAAATAGCACAGGAAACCAAGACATTTTATGTAAAGAAATGACTGCAATTTTTCATTGAACCTTGGCTACATTGACTGCAGGAATTAAATATTTATTATTATTTATTATTTTACATTTGTTGACTGGGCTAGTCCAACTGGATACATGTCCATTTTCAGTAGAGGCCCGGGGAGATAAGCTCCAAGATAGAACAATGAAATTAACACAATAACAAATAAGGAAACATTAAACAAAACAAAAAAAAATCCTATTTACAATGCATATTACAGGTTATCACAGTAAATTTAGCAGTGCAGAATACAGGCATAACATAGCATGCTAGTACAATCAAGATATTCTAGAGCTAGATAGCATAATGGTTAATAAGGAAGGACTTACAGTTAATGAGTAGAAGGGGTAGAAAGAGAAAAGTATTAAGAGACACACAAGCTAGTCAAGCTTAGTACAGGGGCATAACCAGTGAGTTCTGAGGATCACTTTCAATTTGTTTTTGAAGCAGGATAGTGAGGGAAGTGCGGAGAGTTCACTGGGGAGGAGATTCCAGGCTTTTCCAACAATATTAGAAAAGAGGGAGTCTCCAGCCTTGTTGTTTGGTTTAGTGGTATGTACTAGAAGTCTCTGAGAAGACCTTAAGGATTTCAAGTTTTTATAGGGAGTGATGAATGTGGATAGAATAGGAGTTTTGGAAGGTTTGTAAAGAGCGTTGTGGGCTATAGATAGTTGGAATTTAATCAGATTTTGTAGTTCAAGCCATCCCAGCTGCTTTAAGTTAATGCAATGATGGGTTCTAAATGGGTTGCCTGTAGCAAATCTGGCAATGTTATTGTAGGACATTTCCAGTTTGCTAAGATTATTTTTAGACAGGTTAGTAAAAATGGGTGAGGCATAAAGAAGTGAAGAGATTAGATGAGTGTGTGCTATAGTGGTTTTAGCTGAAGGTAAGAGGAAGGATTTTACCCTATAAAGAGAGCCTAGTTTTTTGTTGACAGTTTTTATAGTATTGTTAATATGGATATCAAAGTTCAGATTGTTGTCAATGGTGATACCCAATAGTTTGGTAGTTGGTTCTGGGGATATAATAGTTTTATTGGTAGAGTTAACTGAGAAATCCAGAGGGGGGACTTCTTAGTAGGAGAGAAGAGGAGGAGTTTAGTCTTTTGGGGTTTAGGAGAAGGCATCTATGTGTGAACCATTGCTCAACTGTGTTAAATACTTGTTGGGTAAGAGAGAGAAGTTCAGAAGAGGAGGGGACTGAGCATATCTGTGTGGAGTCATCTGCATATTGTATGCATGTGGCTTGGGGGATGGCAAGGTGAAGGTCATTAATAAATATGGAAAAAAGTAGAGGTCCTAGAATGGACCCTCGAGGGACACCAAGGTTGACAGGCAGGTGAATTGAGAGAGACTTGTGCCATAGTACGACCTGCTGTCTTTTATCAAGGTAGGACTGGAACCACTTTATAGAAGATGTATCTAGTGACAGGGATTTCAGTATTTTGATGAGAATTTGGTGATTTACCATGTCAAAAGCTTTAGACAGGTCAATAAATAGTGCTGAAGACAGCTTGTTAAGATTGCGGTTTTTGTAGATACAATCTGTGAAGGAAAGAAGGGCAGTAGTAGTGCTATGTGACGGTCTGAAACCATGTTGACAGGATAGTAAGTTATTTTGTGTTAGGTGGTCAAGTAATTGTCTGTGAATACATTTCTCCATGATATTTGCCAAAGGAGAGGAGGGCAATGGGGCGGTAGTTGGAGAGTTCAGTGGATTGTCCTCCTTTATGGAGGGGGATAATATGGGAAATTTTCCATAAACTGGGGATATAACTTTCGGTAATAATTCTATTGATCAGGATAGAAATGGGATAAGCAATAACTTTGGCGGATTGTTGTAGGAACTCAGCAGGTAGTTGGTCTGCTGAGGGTGAGGGTGAGCATGGTTTTAGTTTCTATAGAAGGTTTAGGATATATGTTGTTGGGACAGGTTGAATATGAAAAGTAGGGGGTGAGGTTGATTTATAGGAAGGTAGAGTGAAGTTGTTCGGTGATAGTTGACTAGCTAGTGTTTGTATAGCATCAATAAAAAGGTATTAAAAGCATTAGCTGCATTTATTGTTTTTTTTGTGGTCAGTGTTTTGAGGGTTTGGAGTAGTTGATTGTCCTGGGTGGAGTAGTTGGTTAATGCTAGTCCAAATTTTTTGTGGCTTGTTTTAATTAGCTTGTTGGGATTGCAGGTAGTAGTTTCTTTTATCAGATATTATAGCTTTCTTGGTTTCATTTCTTAGCTGTCTAAATGTTAGTTGGTCTATAGGGTTTTTTGTCTTCCTCCATTTTGCCCAAAGTTTGTTTTTAAGATTTATTTTATGTTTGGTTTCTTTTGAAAGCCATGGAGCAGATTTGGTTTTAATTCTAATTAATCTGGTTGGGACATGGTGGTTGAGAATGTCAAGGAAGTTGGAGTTAAAGTAACTAATGGCTTCATCTGAAGGGAGGTTTTGTAAGGTGGACCAGTTGTACGCTCTTAGTTCCATCTGTAAAAGTTCAGGGTTAAAGTACTTTTTAGATCTGATGTTTTTGACAGATGTTGGAATAGGAAAGTTGATTTTATGTCTGATGATATAGGTAAAAGAGTGGTCAATTAAATCATCAGGGAGGGTTCCTGAGTCATAAATGTGAGGATGATGGTTTATGAGAATCCAGTCTAATAAGCTTGATTTCTTGTTAGATTTATATATCCTGGTAGGGGAGTTAATGGTTTGGGAATAGCCATATAGGTTAATATGGTTTGTGGGGAGGCTGCTGCAGAAGCAGGTCCAGTCAATGTTTGTGTCGCCTAGGATTATGGTTTCTTGAGGCAGGTTTTGGGAAAGCCAGCAAAGTATATTTTCCATGGTGGCAGTGTTGTTACCAGGAGGTAGATATATACAGATAATATAGATGGATTGGAATTGTTAAGATGCAGTTTGGAGATAAGAATTTTTGCATTGGAGTCTAAAGGTGGTTTACAGTTATGAGTGGTTATTTGTAAGCTAGATTTATATAGGATAGCAACCCCTCCACCTTTCTTGGATATTTGGTCTAGTCTCATGATATTATATCCAGGTGGGATGATTTCATTGTCTTTGGTTACAGGTTTTAACCAAGTTTCTGTTAAGCAGAGAATATCAAAGGAATAAATTTCAGTTAGAGCTTGGAGTTGAGTTACTTTATTGTTTATGCTACCTATATTAAGAAGAGCAATTAAAAGGGAGTTTGATGGTTTAGAGAGGGCTTGAGTAGGTGATTCTTTGAGGTTGAGATAGGAGTTGTTGGAGGGCCTGGGTTAGGGTGGATGTCACCATCCTGTAAAGAGAGTAGTAGGCTTAGATAGTTTGGGTTGGGGAATCTGCTGTATAGAGATAGACCTTTCCTGATGTTTAGATTGTTGTATTTTATGTGTAGTGTTCTGTGGTATTTAGGAAGTATGTAGTTAGAAGAGGATGTTATATTAGCATGAATAAAATGGAAAGTGGAGTTTGGAGAGTTGGGTTCTTTCTTGGGGTAGTTTAGGTATGGGCCTAGTGGGTTTTCAAAGGAGGTGAATAGATGGGTGAGGATTAATGGTGGTAAGTAGTGAGAGTGTGAATAAGAGTGGGATAAAAGATTGGATGGGTTGTTTATTCATTATATGAATAGATATAGATTCTATGTAGGTAGAAGAAAGAAATTTACTGGGTGGAGATGAAAGGAGAGAGTAGGGTGTGGTGTGATTAGAGGAGAGTAGTGAGAGGTTGATATTAGTGCAGTTGAGAAATTGGAGAGTGTTTAGAGTAAAGGTAGTGGGAAGGGTGTGTTTGAAGAGAAATGGTAAGAGCGCGATGTATGTTTAGAGAGTAATGGGAAGAGGAAGAGGTGTGGTTAGAGAGTAATGGGAAGAGGAAGAGGTGTGGTTAGAGAGTAATTGGAAGAGGAAGGGGTGTGGTTAGAGAGTATAAAGGTAGGACCCCTGGGGGTGGATGGGAATTGGGGATAGGGAGGGGAGCGGAGTGAGCCCGCAGGGCGAACGAAGCAGGTAGAAACAGATACTGAAGCAGTTAACGAAAAACAATCAGCTAGGCTAAGTCTGGTGGTAGGTTGGAATAGAATAGGGGCTAGAAAGGTGTCTGTAGTCCGTAGATATGGAGGGGAAAGGGAAAAAAAAGAGAGAGGACTAGAAAGGTGTCTGTGGACAGTAGAAATGAAGGAAAAAACAAAAGAGAGGGCTAAATAGCACTTCAGGGATTACTGAAGTTTAAGAAATTGAGGTAAGTAGTTGATCATGAGAAAAAGGGTAAGAGGAGATTATGCCTGGAATTAGGGTGCCATCTAGTGGGCAGTTCAAGTATTGCAGGCTTGTTTAAAAGGGAGTAAAATTGGTAGACTGCAGTAGTAAAGTGAGAAAAAACAAAAACTTAAATTGATTGTGTCTTCTCTTTCTCTTTATTCTGCTATGTTACAACCCTGGAATATCTAACATGACATTCTGATAACAGTAAAAGAGTCATACCTTGAATTTCCAGAATGCTAGGAAGACTGAATTTGTTCCTTGTGTAGCAAAAGTGGATGTGCAGGAATCGAACCTAGACCCTTCTGAGCACTTAAGGGGAGAACAGAAATGCTAATGCAGTTACCACCTATTCATTGCACCAAAAAATAATTTATAAAGGCTTGTCTGAAAAAAATAATGTATGTGATTTTGATATTTTTAACTTTTATTTTATTGATTTGTTAACAAACTGGGTAAGTCATCTACGTAGAAATCATTCATCCCAAGGATGATGGCAAAGTGACTTACTTGTGCAGTGTAGAGAGGCATGTAAGTAAAGGCTTGTATAATCAAACCCATAGTCATGGTATGGGTTGGTGTAATTGTTAAAGTGCTTGCCTTACCTTTTTGGAAAAATGGGTAGACTTAAAATGTCCCACAAGAGCTGCTAGCCTAGTACTGCCTATGAACTTAATTTTTGTTTACTTACAGAGAGATCTGCAACACTTTTCCAGTGTGTCAACTGCATCCAGAGCCATCCAAGCTAAGATAAGATTATTTTCTTGATTAACTGCAGTTGTGCTTACTTTATATAATGATTACTACAGTTTTAAACATTTTTAAAGCATTTATTTAATTTTGGGGCTAAAATCATTCATTTCTCTGTTTGTTGGCTTTTCTAGGTCTGTATGCCACCATATCTCCTTGCAGAATGGTGAATTAGCCAGGGACTTAGTTGTTCAGTCATCTTTTGTTACTTAACCTGCACTTGAGAGTTGTTTTTGCTGTGCTTGTGCATTAAGAAATTCCAGGATCATCCACCTTGTGGCCGAATGTGTTTACCTGGTCTCTGAGTTGGGAAGCACTGCAGGAAGCTCAAAGTGTGGTTTTGATTGACTAGAGGGATTAGGAGTCAGTTCACATGCTTTTTTCTCAACTATAAATTAGGCAAGTTTGCAAGCTCTTTGTTCACTTACAGAAAATTCTGCAACACCTTTCCAGTGTTTCAACTTCATCCAGAGGCATCCAAGCTAAGACAGGAATATATTCTTGATTTATAGTACTTGTAGTTGTACACTACTATAACTCAGACAAGTCTGTGTGCAGCAGTACCCTGTATAGTAGCAAATACCTGACAGTACAATTTATAAAGTTATGATTAGCTCCAAGCCCGTTTAAAAACATGGGATTGTTTAGAAATAAACTTCAAACAGCTAGCTTGTGCATCAAATAGCACTACCATATTGCAGCACTGTATAACATTTTGCCCTTAACCCCAGAGACTACCCTAAGAGACCCCTGTGAAAACCCTATCCTTAATCCAAAAACAGTATCCCTAATGCAGGACCAGACAACATGGATATACAATTTCAAAAGTTCTCTGTGGCCATCTTGGTAGATTTGGGCATCCTAAGGCAATGTAGCAGTTGCCTCATCTTCTCCGACAACCAGTTGAGCATTAAAGAAAATAACACAGTATGGGAGAGATGAAAATACACAACTTCCTTGGAGTCAAAACTCTCACATACAAACGAGGCTGTCAGAAATACCTACACTAGATCCCTCACACACAAAACTCACCAGACACATAGATTGTCCTATGCAGAGGTGTTTAAAAAAACCTTCCCAAATCTCAAAGACCTCCAAAGATGCCTAATGGCAACACTGATCATCAGCAATTACTAAAGCACAAGCCAAAACCAACACCAAACATCTCACATAAGCCTACACCCAATGGTCTCCCAAGAGCAATGTCCATAAGGCAAGCATATACTTTATCTGATACTGTTGTCATTAAGGACTCCATTGTGTGACACACAGATGCTCCACTCACCAGGTTAAACATGGAGAAGATAACAGTTAGTTGCCTATCTAGAGCCAGGATCCACAATATCATGCGCTCAGTCAAGTTACTGCAACCAGGTACTAAGATTATTCTTCCATAGTCCATGTGGGTGTAAATAACCTGAGATATACCTTACTGGACTATATGAAAGACATAATGGATCTCCAGAATATGTGCCATAGATAGGTATGAGCCATGTAGTGAGCAGTGTTCTACATTCATCAAGAATGATGCCACAGTCTGAATAGAAAAATGACTGATTTTAATAACTGGCTTAGTTTCTGGTGTTACTCCATGGGCATCCCATTTCTTTTAGCATGGGAGAACATGGTCAAAAGACCATAATGCTTTGCCATGCATGGGCTGTACCTGTCTCACTCCAAGCCTTCAGATATTGTCTAAAACTTGATCCACCCCTTTAGAGCCTGTTTAGGCAATGCCAAAAAGACAAAACTACCAACATACTGAAAAGTCCTACAAGGAACCTGAAGGTGTTACTGCTCAGTGCTCAGAGCCTAAAAAACAAAAAAACTCACACACTTCAAGCCCTCCTCGTTTGATAATGCAGAGATCTGTGTCATGATCAAGACTTGGTTTAAAGCTATAGAAAGTACTTCAGAAGTGCAAGATGACAGTGCCTTCTACACATTTAGACTAGTAACAGCACAGGCTGGGGGCAAAGGTAGAGAAAACACCCATGAATATGAGCAGTTCAAGTATTGCAGGCTTGTTTAAAAGGGAGTAAAATTGGTAGACTGCAGTAGTAAAGTGAGAAAAAACAAAAACTTAAATTGATTGTGTCTTCTATTTCTCTTTATTCTGCTATGTTACAACCCTGGAATATCTAACATGACATTCTGATAACAGTAAAAGAGTCATACCTTGAATTTCCAGAATGCTAGGAAGACTGAATTTGTTTCTTGTGTAGCAAAAGTGGATGTGCAGGAATCGAACCTAGACCCTTCTGAGCACATAAGAGGAGAACAGAAATGCTAACACAGTTACCACCTATTCATTGCACCAAAAAGTAATTTATAAAGGCTTGTCTGAAAAAAATAATGTATGTGATTTTGATATTTTTAACTTTTATTTTATTGACTTGTTAACAAACTGGGTAAGTCATCTACGTAGAAATCATTCATCCCAAGGATGATGGCAAAGTGACTTACTTGTGCAGTGTAGAGAGGCATGTAAGTAAAGGCTTGTATAATCAAACCCATAGTCATGGTATGGGTTGGTGTAATTGTTAAGGTGCTTGCCTTACCTTTTTGGAAAAATGCGTAGACATAAAATGGCCCACAAGAGCTGCTAGCCTAGTACTGCCTATGAACTTAATTTTTGTTTACTTTCAGAGAGATCTGCAACACTTTTCCAGTGTTTCAACTGCATCCAGAGCCATCCCAGCTAAGATAAGATTATTTTCTTGATTAACTGCAGTTGTGCTTACTTTATATAATGATTACTACAGTTTTAAACATTTTTAAAGCATTTATTTAATTCTGGGGCTAAAATCATTCATTTCTCTGTTTGTTGGCTTTTCTAGGTCTGTATGCCACCATATCTCCTTGCAGAATGGTGAATTAGCCAGGGACTTAGTTGTTCAGTCATCTCTTGTTACTTAACCTGCACTTGAGAGTTGTTTTTGCTGTGCTTGTGCATTAAGAAATTCCAGGATCATCCACCTTGTGGCCGAATGTGTTTACCTGGTCTCTGAGTTGGGAAGCACTGCAGGAAGCTCAAAGTGTGGTTTTGATTGACTAGAGGGATTATGAGTCAGTTCACGTGCTTTTTTCTCAACTATAAATTAGGCAAGTTTGCAAGCTCTTTGTTCACTTACAGAAAATTCTGCAACACCTTTCCATGTTTCAACTTCATCCAGAGGCATCCAAGCTAACACAGGAATATATTCTTGATTTATAATACTTGTAGTTCTACACTACTATAAATCAGGCAAGTCTGTGTGCAGCAGTACCCTGTATAGTAGCAAATACCTGACAGTAAAATTTATAAAGTTATGATTAGCTCCAAGCCGGTTAAAATACATGGGATTGTTTAGAAATAAACTTCAAACAGCTAGCTTGTGCATCAAATAGCACTACCATATTGCAGCACTGTATAACATGTTGCCCTTAACCCCAGAAACTACCCTAAGAGACCCCTGTGAAAACCCTATCCTTAATCCAAAAACAGTATCCCTAATACAGGACCAGACAATATGGATATACAATTTCAAAAGTTCTCTGTGGCCATCTTGGTAGATTTGGGCATCCTAAGGCAATGTAGCAGTTGCCTCATCTTCTCCGACAACCAGTTGAGCATTAAAGAAAATAACACAGTATGGGAGAGATGAAAATACACAACTTCCTTGGAGTCAAAACTCTCACATACAAACGAGGCTGTCAGAAATACCTACACTAGATCCCTCACACACAAAACTCACCAGACACATAGATTGTCTTATGCAGAGGTGTTTAAAAAAAACCTTCCCAAATCTCAAAGACCTCCAAATATGCCTAATGGCAACACTGATCATCAGCAATTACTAGAGCACAAGCCAAAACCAACACCAAACATCTCACATAAGCCTACACCCAATGGTCTCCCAAGAGCAATGTCCATAAGGCAAGCATATACTTTATCTGATACTGTTGTCATTAAGGACTGCATTGTGTGACACACAGATGCTCCACTCACCAGGTTAAACATGGAGAAGATAACAGTTAGTTGCCTATCTAGAGCCAGGATCCACAATATCATGTGCTCAGTCAAGTTACTGCAACCAGGTACTAAGATTATTCTACCATAGTCCATGTGAGTGTAAATAACCTGAGATATACCTTACTGGACTATATGAAAAGAGACATAATGGATCTCCAGAATATGTGCCATAGATAGGTATGAGCCTTGTAGTGAGCAGTGTTCTACATTCATCAAGAATGATGCCACAGTCTGAATAGAAAAATGACTGATTTTAATAACTGGCTTAGTTTCTTGTGTTACTCCATGGGCATCCCATTTCTTTTAGCATGGGAGGACATGGTCAAAAGACCATAATGATTTGCCATGCATGGGCTGTACCTGTCTCACTCCAAGCCTTCAGATATTGTCTAAAACTTGATCCACCCCTTTAGAGCCTGTTTAGGCAATGCCAAAAAGACAAAACTACCAACATACTGAAAAGTCCTACAAGGAACCTGAAGGTGTTACTGCTCAGTGCTCAGAGCCTAAAAAACAAAAAAACTCCACACACTTCAAGCCCTCCTCGTTTGATAATGCAGAGATCTGTGTCATGATCAAGACTTGGTTTAAAGCTATAGAAAGTACTTCAGAAGTGCAAGATGACAGTGCCTTCTACACATTTAGACTAGTAACAGCACAGGCTGGGGGCAAAGGTGGCGGCGACCTAATCTACGTTAGCAACAAACATACCTCCAGGTTAGTTAAGCAAGATGGTACCATACAGTGCATCCATGTGCAAGTCACACAACTCTTACCTAAACCTACTAGAGGCACCCACCATCCAAGTAAACATCATATTCATGGGTGTTTTTACTACCCTTCTATAGACTGGAAAATGTACCCTGCCTCATGCTCACATGCACAATGCTTCCTGGAGTTAATTCACACAAGCACTTTTGAATAGACAGAGATATGCATCTGGAGCGTTTCTCCCCGGGCCTCTGCTGAAAACAGGCTCTGTGGAACCTAGTCGGACATTCCCGGTCAACAAATGTTAAATAAATAAAAAAAATAATCAAACGGATCTGGTACTCACCAATATGTAAAAGCATTAGACCCCACCACCACACATTCCTCTGTGTCACAACCTCACTAGTCAGGTCAGGGTCTTATTTGAAGTAAAAATCAACCCTGAAAATCCAGCTAAAACAGTAACAGTTAGGAACGATTCAAAGGCATACTACATTCTATTAAGTAACCGTCTGTCAAAATTCAAGGCTCCTCCAACCCTTAGACTACAGCTACAAGTGCAGAATTATTCACAGTCCCTACAGTAAGATGTGTATAACTGCATAAGGGCTGTGATACCTACCAGGAATAAACCCAAAACAAACACGAAAAAGAAACAGAATTGGCGTAATCCTCACCTAAACATATATAATAAAAGAAGAAAACTCATGACCAAAATTAGGAAGAGCAACTCTCTTAAAGACAAGTGCTCTATTAAAATACTAAACAAGAAACTAGGAGGTCTAATTAAATTCAACAAGGCCAGCTGTGAGGTCAGGATAGCCTCACAGGCTAAGGACAATGAGAAGACCTTCAGCTATGTCTGGAACCTTAAGACGTAACACACACCAGTGTGCTGAACTGCTGGTGAATGGTACCACCTTCACTGATCAGGGTAACATAGCAAATCTACTGGCTGATAAATTCATCTTAAACTTCATCTCCCACTACCCTACCCCAGATGCACCAGGTGAAATCCCCTCCAACATACCTCCTCCAGCTATCAGCAGAGATCAGGTTCCAGCCTCCAGGTGCTGAAGTGCTGACAGCATCCACTAATGTCAGGAACTAGAAATGCCTTCTCTTTAAACTTCATTTTTAATACATTGTTTCTCTGAAGCTTGTTGTCCAACCTGGCTCAACCCAAAAATTTAGCTGTTTTATTTGCTCCTTTTTCATACACCGACTTTTAATTTATTTCTTCTTTCTTTTGTTTATTCATTCACTCAGGTTTTGCTAACTGGCTGAGGATACTTGATGCAACAATGTGTTGCATTCTGAAATTAAACAGAGAGGTGGTACAAGTGAAGACAAAACATAAGAAAACAGGACAGACAGACTATAACCAAAGACTTCCAATGTGACATTACATCACAGAGAAATTACTGATGGTACACAGCATCAGAATAAGAAACATATTATGTACAAAATAAGCTAAACATTAAAATTTTAATAAATTATATAAAACAATGGTTACATGGAAAAATGTGAAGAAGATAGAGCAAGAGATTTATTGAGCTGTTAAAAAACAGGGGAAAAGAAGTGATAGAGTGTCATACTGGTTGCAATTAGATTAGTTGAATATTCATTTAGCTGACTGGCCTAATTGCCATGGCTTTACATTAAACTCTTGGTACATTGATTGTAGGAATTGCCTAAGTCGATATCATTGAAAGATATATGTGTTTGAAGGCAAGTGGATTTCGAGTGTCTGTGTGAGTAATTATTAGTTAGGATTATACAGGGGATAGTCTTAGCATTGTGTATGAGTACAGTGTGTGTGTGTGTGTGTGTGTGTGTGTGTGTGTGTGTGTGTGTGTGTGTGTGTGTGTGTGTGTGTGTGTGTGTGTGTGTGTGTGTGTGTGTGTGTGTATTTGTTATTTTATGGTGCTGTTATGGAAAAGGTGTTTTCCTAAGGTAAAGTGCAGACTTAGTCTTACCCACCATATCCATGATACCCCTAATCCTACCCCTGGTCCTTACCTTAGCAGCACACATATTCAAATACATTTGGCCCTGTGGCAGTGTTAGGGTTTGTTTTTTGATTTATGTTTTTATTCAAAAGATTGGAAAAGGAACTCATTTGTTTTCCTTTTTTGATATAGTGAAATGTGGATTTTTTTAGGTTTATAGGTTCATAGGGAGTTACTAGACTAATGGCCCTCGGGCCTTTACAAGCCTATGTCATATCCTGAGTACCCTTATTAACCATAGATAGATAGTTGTTGTTAGCAGAGTGGTTCTGTGATCAGCACTGACTGCCCCTGACTATGTAAGGCATAGGTGCTACCCCCGGGGTGAATTTACGGTCACTCATTCAGTTGTCTTGAATAGAGTCATTGAGGAACTCTGCTTCACATGGAGTGGGAACTTATTCCAGAGGAGAGGCAATTGCTGTGAGATACATCTGTTTCTCTAGCATGTTCTGTTAGCGTCACAGGCTAGGTTAATTTTAGTGTTCAACATTAGGAAAATCAATTTGAAGTTGCCAGTTTACACATCTGATGCCTTGTGATTTGTTGTACTGTACATCATCAAAGCAGAAAAACCATGACATCAAAAATGCAGAAAAATAATGGTAACAAAGGGTTTTTGCAAGGGGGTAAGTACCCCCCCAGCTTGCATCCCCCAGTGCAGGGGCATACTCAAACACCCCCTGAATCTGTATGCACCAACTACATGGTTGTAATAATTCAAATAGGGGAGACATCTCCAAAAAGAAGGGAATTATTAATGGCACACATTCAGAAATTACATAGGTAATGATCTCCAGTGGAAAACAGGTATCAACCCAATGCTTCTTGGTGAATTTTTATTGTAGCAACTGATACTTAAGGAATTTCACCTCAACCAGTTATAGAGGAACCCATTCCCTTTACCTCTTCACCATCTGTTTTCATCAGATGAGCTTAATAATTAATCAGTTTAGCATTAGAATGTCATTATTCCCCCTGTAACCCATCTGGCAGATCCACAGAAACATAAGCTAATGTATTCTATATGCTCTGTAAAAAAGCAAACAAAAAATGTATTTGAATATGCAGTGGTAATAGAATAACAGTGTAGGTTATGTTGCCATGCCTTTTCAACAATAGAAAAGCAAGAAAGAAAAATCATTACACAAATGTATATGATATTCAGAAGGCAGAGTAACTCAAGAACTCTGACCGTATAACTATGTGTGTTACGCTGAGTTGTAAGATCATGGATGAAATAGCAGACGGATTTCAAGGCACATAAAAGGAACCTCTTGACCTATTAGTATTTATTTATTTATTTATTTATTTATTGACATTTGATTACTGGGGAAGTCCAACTGGGTAGAAGTCCATTTTCAGTGGATGCCCAGGGAGAAAAGCTTCAAATTATTACAAAACATTTTAAGAACAATAATTTTACAATGTTCAAAAATAAAACAAAAGAATCAAAAATAATTTAGTATATAAGGGCAGAACCTCTATATATAATTATTTAGTATAGTTCTTTAGTATATAATTATATTTAGTATATAATTTAGATGGAGACATATAATCACCATCCTGTAGCACTGAGGAGCATATGCAATGTTGTTATTGTTATCAAAGTCTGCATATCCGTGTAGTGTGTTGCAGGATACATGATTATCGAAATTCATTATGTGTATATTGTACCCAAAATGGAATAAGGCAAAAAGGTGGGGGGTTACTAATAAATTATTATGCAGAAAATAGGTTGATATCACACCAGTCTATGTACTGGTACATCAGTCAAATATCGATTTACAACTGAGAAATGTCAAATAATGCTTAAGTAATGGGCGACTACAGAAGTGCAGAACTTCTTGGCCCTAGTTACATAGAATAGGAATAGTTTCATACTTCACCATTTCCTATTCAAAATTTTTGACATGCAATAAATATTTTTGTACTTGTTACAGTTTTCTAATTGACGTGTGTGATATAAGTGATGTCTGTTTTGTTTGCTCTTTATTTGTATTTCCTCAAGTTCAGGTTATGGATGAAACTGTCCATTTTTGAACCAGCCTTCAAACCCAGCTCACAGATGAAGATACTGTGTAAATGAATAGCAGTTTGTCTACCTTATTTTTATTTTATTTATTTTTTATCTGGATAGGAGACACAGCAAGAAAATACAGCCTTCGAATCCTGCTGCTTTAATATGATGCACTTATGGAATGCAGCATGGACTAATTGAAATGGCATAGATATGCAATCATGGATTTGTACTTTAGGAAATATTAATAGAATTCTATTACTATAATCTTCTAAGGGACATGGGATGAGCTGGCTTTCACTTTGTGTCAAATATTTTCTTGCAGAAGTACTGCAAATAAGTCTAAATCCAGAGTTTTAAGCCAGGAGCAAACACTGTTAGATACAATTATGATGTCTCATGTTACAACTATCACCTTGAACAGTCTGCTGTTTAGAAGTGAATGCTGTTTAGTAATGAAATGATGGGTAAGTATTATGTTACCCAATGCAGATTTGATTGTTTCAGTTTTACATTTAACAGCATTATGGAAAAGGTCTGAATGCCTCACAGTGCTAAGTAGGTGACATACTGCATTAATGCTGACCCACTGTTGTGCAGGAGACTTAGAATTTACCATTTTGGCAAGAATTATTAAAATTGTACCATGAAGAATTCTCTCTTCTCTTAACTTGGATTATAACTTTTACCATAGAAAACAGTACTCCCTTTCTTATATTCAGTCTCCTGTAAAGCCATTTAAATTCTTGGAAAATTATTTAGAAAGTTTGAAAGGTTTCACACAATATTTATGATTATTCCCACTTTTTATGACTGTTAAGTAAATACTTTCTGAAGGTTTCTCTATAGTCTACAAATTCCATTTAATTTTAACTTAGGCTGTAACTCAACAGTTTCAATGTATATGTTTCTTTGGATTTGCACCAATTCATAGCATAAAACTGTTCTGCAACCAGTGCACTAATATCATTTGCATAAAGGAAGAAATAAAGGTAGATATTGAGATAGCAAGATAGACGGACAGATGGATAGGATATGACAGACGGATAGATAGATAGATAGATAGATAGATAGATAGATAGATAGATAGATAGATAGATAGATATTTAGAAAATAGATAGATGGATTTGCTTCTGGCTGCCAAATGTGCTATTATCTACTTCAGTTTTAATAACATGTGCAAATCAAGTAGGTATCACTTTTTTTTGGTACTTGTCTTAGCTACCCATCCTTTTGTTAATCATTAGCCTTTGATCACCTCCCTTGCTTCACTTAGCTATCCCACCATGTTATTGACCACAAGCCCTTGATCCCCTCCCTTGTTCCTTTTAGCTATCCTATCCTGATGTTAATCACAAGCCCTTGATCCCCTCCCTTGTTCCTTTTAGCTATCCCACCCTGACGTTGACCACAAGCCCTTGATCACTTCCCTTGTTCCTTTTAGCTATCCTAACCTGATGTTGACCCCAAGCCCTTGATCACCTCCCTTGTTCCTTTTAGCTATCCCACCATGTTATTGACCACAAGTCCTTGATCACCTCCCTTGTTCCTTTTAGCTATCCTAACCTGATGTTGACCACAAGCCCTTGATCACCTCCCTTGTTCCTTTTAGCTATCCTAACCTGATGTTGACCACAAGCCCTTGATCACTTCCCTTGTTCCTTTTAGCTATCCTATCCTGATGTTAATCACAAGCCCTTGATCCCCTCCCTTGTTCCTTTTAGCTATCCTAACCTGATGTTGACCACAAGCCCTTGATCACTTCCCTTGTTCTTCATGTTCTGTGCCTCCTTTCTGCCTTTCAGCTTTATATTCCTTTCTGGATGCATTTCCTTCTGAAAATGAACAGGAATGATTTTACTTTTGTATTAATATTTTGATGACTTATTAACAACTACTTATTTAAAAAAATAAACTGTTGTGTACCTAATTTTCTGTATTTAAAACTTTAACAGGTAGATTTAACAAATGAACAGGGCCAATGCAGTTAAATTTTGTATTACACGAACCTAAAGATCATGACTGTTGTGTTAAATCATCATGTAGACTAAGCCATAAAACAGCCTAAATACCCATGAAGTTTATAACATCTCATAATACTCTGCCTTCTGCATTTTCAGAATTATTTTAACTCCATAAAAAGATAACATGCCATTCCATGAGTCACTGCAAGTAATAGTTATTTTTTAGTTAAAGTGACAATTTCACCTTGAAAATGAACTTTTATTGTTGAAATAGCTAAAAAAGAGTGATCTTTTGATAAAAATACACAAAACTAACTTTTCATTCCATGACTTCATTTACCCCTGATCCTCATCTGCACTGTGACAACAGCAAACTGATCTTCTTATCCAAGGATCACCTCAAGTCCACTTTCTGCCTCATGCTTTAATTTTACAGCCCAATGTACTAGGTACCTTTTATTTACTCTGTAGTACTGCCTGTCTCTAGAACGTTCTCACCTCTAGGAATACCACAGAGAATTTGAAGTCAGTAGGTAAACACATAATTATCAATTAAGAAGAGTTCAAAATATTTCTGCTTGTCACTTGAGAATTTGTAATGTGCTTAGTGCAGATTTTAATCCATCTGTTTTCTTGTTTATGAATTGTAGAACACCTATCGTATGTGTCTTTCTCGATGTATAATTTTGTATCTAAAGATGAGTAAAGAAACCTGACATTTTCTTGGGTTTTTTGTTTACTTTCTTAAATTTTACAGCAAATCCTGAGCTCTGCTTATTCTTATTTTTAGCAAACCCTTTTCATATCATGTATAATAACCATGGAGCAAATAGTTAATTTATGTGCTCCTAATCTGTTGGTGCATGTGGTGCTTGTATTTGGTGTCAGTTAATCTGTGTGTCTGCGGACATCAGTAAATATGGCAGGCAGTTAATGCAGAAGAATAAGGCCATGAGCTGTTAACAGGCTCTTTGCTGTGGCCATACCTCTCAACCTCACAGGGTTTGGAACCCTCAGCCACCACCTGCATACTGTGTGAACTTACGCTAACAAGACACTGTTTTGAGGAGTTGGGAAATAAGGTTAGGCTCCACAGTGGTCTCATGGTCCATGTATCTAGCAACTGGTATAAATCTATGAACCCATGAATCAATAAATCACAGACCCATCAAAAATACATATTATATAGAACATCAGTCCTAAGGTATTCAGCGTTATTCTGCAGTAAAGAATAATTTAATGAAATTAATACATTACTTGTCAGTCCACAGCTAATTTAAACAGTAAAACACTGATTATTTAACAACATGAAACAATTCATATAGACAAGATACCTGTCCATCCAGACTGAGATTAACAGTGAGGTCCCTAAGGGTCTGTATTGTGGCCGCTATTTTGAGATATTATTGTCAGCTATAAAGGTTGAAAATGGACACTGCATAATGAAATAAGATTACTACAAACTAGGTAATGAAAATTTGTCATTAAAAATGTCATAAGTTCTTCAGAGCTCTTCTGCCAAAAATACACACACAGTGTGGTACTAATGATCTCAACTTCAGTGCCAAAGTGTATCACATTATAAGACTTTAACAAAGAATAAACATGATGACAGTTCTATTGATGAAGCCCTGACTATGTACTGAGTTTGAACAGAGGCTTGAGCACATGAAGGATCATGTGTGGTAGAATAGAGGAATGATGTGGCTTTTCCATCTTGCCTGCCTTTGGGGAAAGTGGGTTTGCCACATATCAGTAGGCTTGGTCCCATTGCTCAATCCACAGTGGAGACTGGAGGTCATACCGGAGCACTGGCTTTGAGGGGTACAAGCCAGCACTGCTTGCAGAAGTAAGTGATGTAGCTTTGCTGATGCAGTTGCTCATCGGACCCTTGTATAGTGCTGGACATATGCAGTGAGGTTAAGGACGTAAAACATAACCCCCCTCAGGCCTTAGTTTAGTGGCAGCTCTGGTCAACATTGCCCAGCTCACACCACTGAGGAAATAATAGGCCATGGAGAGATGGAAGCCTGATAGTCATGGAAGCAAGCAGAAAAAAATAACACAAAAAGCATGGAATTTGTGATGACAAAATAAATGGTCAAATGATAAAACCATATCCTACAACAAAGATCTAGATACAGTGATATGACCACTGAGCAGTGGAACAAATATATGCCTACTTCTGCTGGCTTCAGTCCAATTGCTAATTATGGGTGCTGCTTACGACAGAATGGCAGTTTTTCAAGCCTCATAATGAAGACATCTACTGGACCTCCATAGTTTACTTCTTTAGTCACAATGTTTGGAGGGTGGGTGTTTGTGGACATATCTGTCCCCAGGATTTAATAAAATCCATGTAAGCACCATGTAGAGCCTACACTGAATGTATCTATGTCCATGGTCACAGTTCTCCCTTGGCAGCGTGCCATGCACATTAATGTTGGAGCATTGCCAAGGGAAAGCCAGAGGATCACGATTACTGAATCAGTGTAGGGAGAGGTGTAGTGCTGACAGTGGCTGCAGATCCGTATGAGACTCCCTGCAGTGTCTTTTGTTTTATTTTTATGTTTTTTTCCTTTGCTTTAGTATTATTATTATTTTTTTTTTTTAAGTATGTTTGGTTGGTGCAGCACGGAGTGCAGCAATGCCAAACTCCACTCACAAGTAAGATAGACACCTGCCAGACATCTAAAAATAGAAACTGGATGCAATTAATTATTTATTTAAAGGTGTGTTTGCTCGGTGTGGTGCGATGCTCAGCACTGCTTATAGGTAGCTCAGTGGTATATGTAAATGTCTGCCAGATTTTTTAATATCCCCATCGCTAAATGGGTAGAGTTATGGCTTTCTGTGCAGTAGGTCCAGGGTTTGAATACATGGAAGGGAAAATATGCATTTCATTTTGATATACATATTGTTCATTTTTGTTATAAAAGATGGATCCGCTGTGCTCTGCTAAGCTCTGTTCAACTGTGCTTAGACTTGCTAAGCACCGCATAAACATGGCAATGGCTGCTGATGTTTGTGCGCTGCTCGGCTCTGCTTGGCTGGTTTGCATGTTGCTAAGCTCCGCTAAGACTGTGGTTCTGTGAGTTTTCACTCTTCTAAGCTCAGCCATGCTGGTTTGCTCAGTGCTAAGTGGTGCTACGCTTTTTGGAATGTTGCCCAAATGATGTGTAAGTGTGGGAAAACAGCTATATTAAGCCCAATAGGCAGAAATACAGCAGAATCCATTGGAGTTCTATCACTGATGGTATACAATGGCTGGTGGTGGCGAAGATGCTTGCTTTTGGGGACAGCATTGGAGCATTCTGGAGTCCAGGTCATGGTTGGGCTCCTTGCACAAAACCATGTGGAAGGCTGCTGCAGGGCTGATTCCAGGGCTCGTAGTGTAAGGCGGAGGCCTGGGACCTGCTGGCTAGAGAACTCACCAGTGTCACTGGTATCCCCGCACAGGTGAGCAGTGTCACCACCACCATGATGACCTGAAAAGACAGATGAAGGAATTCTTGAACACCTGGGTCCTAGAAGCGAGGGCAGGGAATTCCCCACTAGTGTGAAAGTACCTTTACCGCTGTTTTACAAATATGAACTCTGAACGTCTGCAAAACTGGTATGCATAATGGTGTGCTTCTCTCCCAGCAGGTCTAGCTGAGAGGGCTCACAATGTTGAGTCACATGCTAGGCACTTGGCCAGGTTGCACTGTGAGTGTGGTGAGTATGGATGTATTATGCTAACTGTAGTGAAATAAGCAAGAAAGAGTAAATCATCAACTGCAATAAAGTATATACAGTACAGTTTTTAGTGTAACAAATGGTGGACTTAGAGTTGTAGTGCAATAAATGAAAAATGCCAACTGTATTGCAATAAAAACATGCAACAATGCAAATAACTGCATTAATGTATATACAATAAAATTTGTAGTGCAATAAATGTGGAATTACAGTTGTATTGCAATGAATGAATAATGCCAGCTGTAATGCAATTACAACATGAAACAATAACAATAACACATAGGAAAATGGTGTACATCAGGACTGTGTTGGTGTGACCATTGCAATAGAGCTATATGCATTGAGGCTATAAGGTAAGGAGTTGAGGTCAAGTATAACACTATAATAGCTGTAGAATGCAAATCTAATGGCTTCAAATTGTATTGGTTAACTCATATAAGTACTGTTCAAGGCTGTCTCTAGGCCAGTATTGGTCACATAATGCTCTGTCACCCACAGACATCAGGTAATAAAGGTATAAGGGTGAGGTAGCCCAATTCATGAGCTGATATTGTTTGTTGACTTCACAAATTTGATACTGAAATATAGCTTACCTACTATCTGTGTTATGCTTCTATTTCATGCATGTTCGTTCAGCTGTCACTGCAGTCTGGTATAACACTGTAGTAGTACTACCAGGCCATATTATGGTTCTACATGAGCTCTAGGCAAATATCAGTCAGTCAGTAATCAGCAGTCACTCAGTAGCTCAGTTTTTAAAGGTTTTGTATACAGTTCATTTTGCCACACACAGTCCAGGGTTTGAATCCAGTGGTATGAAGAGGTAAATATTACAGTAGCAGTCACCTAATGCTCACAATTTCTCTCTCCACAGGAACTACAGGTAAATGGGTGAGGTAGCCCATATTATGAGTAGTTAATTCTGTGTTTAAATGTCACAGACTGTTAAAATTGTTAGCAAGAATGTGTTCATCAGCAATGTTCAGTCAGAAATAAAATGTGTAATCCCGATATGGCTGTATGCCGGGAGTGTCTGTTAAAAGTTGCTGCAGTCATTTCATACATCTTATGCAGATGTCCCCTGCAGTCACTGCTATTGGGTTCTATTCCCATGTCTGTCAAACAAGGCATGACAGCTGTTCAGTGTCTGTACTGTACACATACACGTCTCTCAAGTGACATGATTTCACATTATGTAATTAGTAGTGTGTAATCCATCTGTTACAGGATTACCATGGAAATAATTACCTAGATTGCAAAGTATCAACAAATCAGCCCACAGAACACCTTGGTAGTTATATAGGTCCACCTGATGTGGAAGTGTTCTGTGTAGTTGTAGTGTCCCATACGAATAGCTTGAAAGGTATGTACATGCTACATCAGCTATAGGAGACTTGTAGTCACTGTACACATAAAACACAGACATGTAGAGTAGATGGTAATACTGTTGTGAAATAAATAACTGGAAATAATACTAATGGACTGTTTTTCTTTCTCTCACCCCACTCCTAATCTTCATTTATTTCTAATTGTTGTTCATTGACTATGGTTTACTTTTAACATATGTTGTTTCATTAACTGTATTTTAGGACGTGTTTTATTATTTTGTTGTTTTATAATGGTTGGATATTAACATATCTTGATAAATTATCTATTTGTTGGCCTTATGCTGTAACTGTTACTGCCATGCTGTAAACATACTGACTGTTCTGTTATTTATTGTTGTTTCAAATAATATGCATTGATATGTAATTGAGTTATTGCCAATGTTCTGCCATACTGTTATTACTAACAATGATTTGTTCACAGCTAACCTGTACTTATTGCTATACCTCCATTACTACAGCATGTCAGGGTAGGCCGCTTCCAGGTGATCTGCCTATCTTGCCTCAACTGGCAGCAGGCCCAAGCACATCTGGAACCCAGACCTGTGGTGCCCTCTCTACTGCACCTGCACCACCTCTGGTGTTGGTTGGGACTGCCTCAGGGGACAGGGGACAGGCCTCCCCCTGGGAGCAGTGGAGGAGGGGGTATTGACACCCAGGCTGAACTGCTGGTCATGGCATGCAGGATTGTTCATCATAGGAGGCTTGTATTTGGACCTAGTGTTTGTGGAGGCTGTGTGTCTGAGCACATATTCAGGGACATATTGGTTTAGTTAAATCCATCAGGCATTTCAGTGAGAGAGAATTGTTTGAGGTCATTGGCTGACTGAGGTCACCTGGACTACAGCTTAGACTAAGCACCTCATTGGTTCTTTTGAGATTTCTTTCTTAAAAGCTGTCTCAGGTTTCAACTTTCTGTTACCTAAGAAATTCAGTTGTGAGTGTTCTGCCATTTCACACTGAACTGATCGAAGGAAGGACATTGAGGAAACTCAGAGCTATAATATATAACATTAAGTATCCTGTTTTTTGTTTATTTTGTTCTTTATTTCTTTGTAGCACTTTGTGTACTGTGTATTTTTCTAGCTAGTTTCACTGTGTGTGAGGTATTAACTGGAAATTGTCCACTTTTATTAAGCATCTGTTGGGTTGTTTCTGAAAACTTGTTGCAGTTAAATTCTTTTTTCTATTGGCTCCTTTAGCTGTTTAAAACTTTCATTTAAAGGCTCACTGCTGCCTTTCAGCTGTGAGAAACATTTCTGCAGTTTGTTTCCCACCCTCCCTTCCTGTTGGTATAGTGTTTTTATAGTTGGTGGCTTTGCAGTTGCCCGCCCCTAGTGTAAATTTGATCTGGGACCCTACTCCCAGTCTAGTGTCATTACTTCATTCTACCTAGTACAGGGAGAAAATTTGAGAAGGCCAATCAGCTTAGTTTCTGCTACTCCTTTCTCTCTTTCCACTAAAAAAAAAATCTGCTTTTACTGTATTTGTGTTTCTTCCTACTTTATTTTGCTTTTGCATCATCTTAAAAGTACTCAATTGTATTTATTACTGCTTGGTGTAACTCATTCTAAGCCTTTTAGTTTAAGCACTTGGGCTTCAGACCAGTTATTTTACATTAAGAAGGTTTGTGGTCTGCACTGTAGTGGCAGAACAGGTAAGTTGGGAACTGCTGATTGAGGGCTCAGTGTCTGTTATTCTAAAAGTGTATTAATTCTGGTTTAAGCACTTGGGCTTCAGGCCAGTTATTTTACATTAAGAGGGTTTGTGGTATGCACTCTTGTGGGAGGAGAGGCTGGACTCTGCCCTTCTGAGCTGGGTATTTCTGGTTAAAGGCTTATAGTGCCTGCATATTTGAACTGCTTCTTACTGAAATTGGTACACCTTGTTTGCTGTAGCATAGACTAGATCCAGGCCTGCTAAATCTAGCTTTGTTTGTATAACTTGAGCACTAATCCAGGCATTCTTTAAAGTATTCAATTGTATTTATTACTGCTTGGTAGTAACTTGATTAAAGTGTAGCTATAATTCTAAGTCTTTTGGATTAAGCACTTGGGCTTCAGACCAGTTGTTTTACATTAGGAAGGTGTGTGGCCTACACTGTGGTGGCAGGACAGGTAGCTTACATCCTTCAAAGTTGGGAACTGCTGATTGAGGGCTCAGTGTCTGTTATTCTAAAAGTGTATTAGTTCTGGTTTAAGCACTTGGGCTTCAGGCCAGTTATTTTACATTAAAAAGGTTTGTGGTCTGCACTCTTGTGGGAGGAGAGGCTGGACTCTGCCCTTCTGAGCTGGGAATTTCTGGTTAAAGGCTTATAGTGCCTGCATATTTGAACTGTTTCTTACTGAAATTGGTACACCTTATTTGCTGTAGTATAGACTAGATCCAGGCCTGCTGAATCTAGCTTTGTTTGTATGCTTGTTGTTTGTTTGCTTGTTATTTCCCTGAAATGCTAATTTCACCTAAAACGTGGCTTTTCAGTGCTTCTGTGGCTCCCTAGTGATATCTGCATTGCTTACTGTACTTATTTCCTTGTTTCACTTGAAAGAAAGTTACTGTTTGTCATTTTTGCATCTAAGTTACCTGTAACACATTGCATTTAAGTTACCTGGCGCTTGCTCACTAAAGCAATTATATAAGTCAGCCCTAAAAAATTAAAAGCACTACACCCTCACAAACTCCCCTTGAGTACCTTGTTCCCCATTGGCCCTTTTTTCAATTATAAAGGAATTCCCAATACTATTCTAGCATGTCCAAAGGTCAGTTGTCAATCTCCTCTCCGGTCCAGCTGGTGAATCTGGGAATCTTGAGGCAATGTTACAACTGCCTCATGTTCACAGACAACCCTCTCCTCCTCCCAACAAATTGCAACACATGTGAGAGATGCAACCATATAGCCAAACTGGAGGCTAAGCTCTCTCAACTCAGTACTGGCATAACCAGTCAGGAGGAGAAGGAAACCACACTCACTACAATTCCAGTCTCACACAGACCTGCCACTACAGCAAGCCAAACACATAAACACACAAAAACATACTCAGAGGCTCTAAATAAAAATCTGCATAAGCAGCAGAGACCTCCAAAGCAGACACCCAAGCAACCGCTACCCCAAAACAAAACACGTGCAACACATAGCTCACAAAGCCAGTGTGCCGAACAGTCACAGCCCTTAAGGCTAAACAACACACCTGATACACTTGTAATAGGTGACTCTATCGTCAGGCACACTGACGTCCCGCTCACCAGGCTGAACAAGGAGATGGTCACGGTGAGCTGCCTGTTGGGCGCTAGGATCCGTCACATAACACAAGCACTCAGGTCACTCCAAGGCAAGTACAAATATGACTCAGTCATTGTCCATGCTGGTATGAATGACCGGAGACATACCTCCCTGGACTACATGAAAAGAGACATAGAGGAGCTCTCTGAGCATGTAGCCCAGGCCGGTATGACCCTGACCTTGAGTAGCATCTTACCCTCACCAAGAATGATGCCACAATATGAAGACAAGATGATCAATTTCAACAATTGGCTTAAGTATTGGTGTCATTCAAAGGGGATCCAATGCCTATCAGCCTGGGATGACATGCTCGACAAGCCACGATACTTCGCTAGGGACAGCTTGCACCTGTCACCCCTGGGCTTTTGGATATTGGCAAAGGCTCTTGCTACCCCCATAGTGCCTTATTTAGGCAAGGCTCAAAAGACAAACCCACCTCCATAGGTATCACAAGGGATAAGAAACTAAGAGTAATGCTACTCAATGCCAGAAGTCTAAACCTCAAGATGCACACACTCGAAACTCTCCTTAGCATGGAGAACGTCGATATCTGTGCAGTAACAGAAACCTGGTTCAAGGCTCCCGAGAGCACCCCAGCACTACCAGGTTATACCTCATACCATGCTTTTCGGCCTCAAAACTTGGACTGAACCACAAAAGGAAGGGGAGTATCAATATTTGTCAAAAATACCCACACCTCCAGGTTGGTGGCACAGCACGAAGCATCAGAGACTATCCATGTGCAACTAACAGTGGGTAAAACTGCCTTCCAGTTTATAGCCTGCTACAGACCACCCTCCCAAACCCAGGAACCCCACTCGGCCTTTCTGAGAACAGTGGAAAATATGAAGGTCTCTCCAAACACCATTATATTGGGTGACTTCAACTACCCAAACATAGACTGGGAGCATTACTCTAGCTCCAACACCCTAGCCCAAAGGTTCCTAGAATTTATAAACTCAAATGCTATGGAGCAGCTTGTTACCACTCCCACAAGAGGGCAAAACATACTGGACCTGATCATCACCAACATGGGGACTCTATGCTCCAGACCAGAAGTGTATGCCTCACTGGTAAGATCAGACCATAAACTAATCTCACTGGATATTCACATCCCGACCCCACCCCCTGCCCAGAAAACCACAGTGGAAAAACTTCTCTAAAACAAATTTCACACTCCTCAAAACTGAGGTGGAATCCTTTAAAGCACCCGGGCCTGTGGAAAATATGGCCCAGACTGCAGAATCCCTTATAAATGCATTTTATGAACACCTTCAGGAATGCATTGATCATGCAATCCCAAATAAAACCAAGACCCAATCCTCCAAAGGCAGACGTCCTGTCTGGTGGACCCCAGCTATAAACAAACTATACAATAGAAGGAGGAAGCTACTACATGACAGAGCAAAATCCCAAAAAGGGAAGGCATCTCTTATCAGTATTAGCAAAAAACTATGGGCACTCATAAAATCGTCTAAGGCCAGGTTCAAGAGAGAAATTGCACGGGACACTAAGTATAATCATAAGGCTTTCTTTAGTTATGTTAGGAACCTGGGTGGGAATTCCCAGATATGCTCAGAATTAGTCCAAAATGACAAAAAATACACCGAACCCACAGACATTGCCAACATCCTAGCTGACAGGTACAGCGCAAACTTCTCCCCCCCTCCCCACCAAAAGGGCAAATATCTATCCCAGCTGAGTGCTGCCCCCCTGACATCTCAGATGCTCAGGTAAGAGCCGCCCTCTCCAAAGCAGAAAACACAGCATCAATGGGACCAGACTGTGTCCCGGGCTGCTTCCTACATGAACTCCAAGAAGAGCTAAACCCAAACATAAAACTACTGTTCAATCTCAGCCTTACTACAGGATATGTACCTAAAGAGTGGTGCACAGCAACAGTGGTCCCTCTCCACAAAGGTGGTGCCTCAATGGATCCTGGAAACTATCGCCCCATAAGCCTGACTAGCTTGGTCTGCAAAGCTATGGAAAGGATCATCATGGACCTCATAAATAAAGATATTGGGGACCTACAGACACTGGATCCTACCCAGTTCGGCTTTGTTAAGGGCAGATCCTGCCTCTTAAACCTGGTCAATTTCTTTGAAACAGTCACCAAGGCCATTGACGAGGGGAAGGTGGTCAACACAGCCTACCTGGACCTCGCAAAAGCCTTCGATACAATACCCCACTCGGGCATTATAGATAAGCTCACCAGCTTAAATATAAACCCCTATGTCACTAGATGGGTTGCAAACTGGCTCAAGGACAGAACCCACATGGTTAGAATTGCTGGAGCCATGTCAGACTCCAAACCAGTTACAAGTGGCGTCCCACAAGGCTCAGTCCTGGGACCTCTCTTATTCGGTATTTATTTCTCGGAGGTACAGGCCAACACGGAAGGACTGTGGCTGACCAAGTTCGCAGATGACTGCAAACTGGGCACCATAATCGACTCTCCAGCTGACACAAGCATCCTCCAAAAGGGCTTCATAGAAACAGACAACTGGTGCCAGAGCCATGGCCTCAAGCTAAACGCTAAAAAGTGTATAGTCCTCCCCTTTGGCAAAAACAAAGTGCTCACAAATTACCACATAGGTGGTAATCCATTAAGTACAGAAGACATAATTAGGGACCTGGGGACCAAGTTGATAGCAATCTCTCATTTGACAACCACATGGCCAAAGTGGTTAGAAAAACATTTTATATAGCCCACCTAATCATGAAGGGATTCACATCTAGATCAGGGGAGATCATCGTGCCTCTTCACTCATCCCTCATCAGGCCCATAATTGAGTACAATGCCCCTTTTGGGATGTACCTTACCAGACACCTGCAGCAACTGGAAAGACCCCAAAAGTACCTCACTAAGAGGATCAAAGGGCTCAAACAGATGCCATATGCTGCCCGGTTAAAGAAACTCCAGCTCTACTCAGTGACATACCGCCTGCTCAGAGGCGATCTGTGCCTGATGTATAAAGCCATGTCCAACCCGGAATTAATGGACATGCTGCACCTCAGAAAATCCAAATCCCATCGATCTACGTGCTCGAGAGACTTGAACCTCAGCACTGAAATAAATAGGACATGCTGGAGGGACAGATTCATAACCCAGAGGCTCCCTTCACTCTGGAATAAAATCCCAGTTCAGGTTAGGCAGAGTCCCTCATTGACTCTCTTCAAAAGGAATCTTGATGAGTTGATGGGAGATCGTAGGTTTACCCTGGGTATCACTTCTGTGTCACTGTTAGACAGAGGCACAGTATACTAACCTTGAAAAAGGGCATAGCAAAATTAATTTAAAATGGGTGGCAAAAGCCAAACACAATCTGGCTAGGTTTATAAATGCCCTAGGGCAGATAGCCTAGTATGAACCTATGAACCTATGAACCTATAGCTATGAATGACACTTGCACCTGATTGAGGGCATACTGACTGACCTGGTAGGGTAGCCTCACACTGTTGCCCAGCTTCCAGCACAGACACCCCTGAGGCAGTGAAGGAACAGTGTCGGCAATCCCATGGGTAGGGACATGAGTCACACTGCTGCCATCTGGAGGCATGTGCGACTCTGATTCCACAACTTCTTCTGCATCCAAGGTGTTCACCCACCCCATGTATCACACACTGCCCCTGTCTGTTGTCTTGTCTGTCTTGTCTGTCTGCAAATGCATCCTCTCCTACCCAACTTACCTCCCCACATGTACCTAAGCCTCTTCCCCAACATTTCACTGTCATCTTAATAAAAAAAAAAAAAAAAAAAAAAAAAATCGCCCCAAGCATAGATCTCTATTTCGCACACATGTCCACTGGACACAAGTAATTTGGTCTAATTGGCTTGACAATGCAGTTATGTTGTCCTCATCCCTTTCACTGGGGTTTGAGAGTCCAAATTCATCTGCAAAATCTGTCAAAGTGCAAAGCTATTGCTGTTGAAGAAACGGATAGCAATGGTTCTTTCCTACACCCTTCCTGCACATCTCTACCTGTCTTTCACTATGTTTTCCTCCCTGTTTGCCACATTTCACCACTTTCCTATCTCTTCCTTTTTTCTTTATATTTTTTAGCACTAAGCTCCACACCACATTGCGCAGCTTCGCTTAGCTCAGCTTAATAGAGCTATAATAAGCATATGTGTTTTTAACATTGTAAGTCACATGTACAAAATAAACACCTCTGCCATGTTTTGAACCCAAACCCATTCCACCTGCAGCACATTGCATTAACCTGCCACACCACACAGATCTTAATTAAAATAGGTGTTTTCATCAAAACATAGTGAGTGCTACTTACAGTCATTATGCATGTCTCAGCAGAGTTGCATGCCATGCCACAGGGAAAACTGGAACTAAAAAGTAATGGAAAACTGGGAGTGTACCTTGGACTCTGGTGCAATAATACACCACTAGACAGCCAAAGACATAAAATGGATGTAAGTGAGGCCTGTGATAGCAGGTACATATGCCTTTATATCAGAAACATGGAGAAAGACACCTGCTAAGGCATCAGTGACAAAGACCATATGTTCAACTTGGACCCTGGTGTAGAAATACAGCCATAGAAGGCCATGCACATACTGATAGATGCAAACAATGTGTGTTACAGCCTTTATGTCTGGACATATACCTTCTAAATACATCTCCTATAGCTGTGACACAGTGGCTCAGTCTATTAAATGCTTTGCATGCAGTATATTTTTGCCACACACAGTCCTGAATTCAAATGCAGTCCTGTGTTACAGTTCAATTAAATTATTGTGAGTCATGCAATCTTTATCAGCACAGGTTACTGCTAATTAATGAGCTACTATCCAGTTTTGTAAGTCAAAGGCCTACAGGTAGGAACACACTGCACATATCCGTATAGCATAACTATATGTCGCCTACTACTCTGCTATTGGCACTGTTGTATAACAGATGTACCTTAATCACATGCCTCAGTTAGACTGTGAAGGGTACCCTTACCCTGACTCTGCCATAATGACAGGGCTGACAAAGACACATGCACAGCTTGTTGTCCTCCAAAGTGTTTACACCCCCCCATGTGTTCTAGCCCACAGCACACACACCTGTATGTAAAGGTAGCTACTACAGACCTACCATACCTCCCAATCCCCTAGCATAAGGAATACGGACACAACCATACTTAATGGGGGGAGACAAAGGTCCAGAGATTGGGACTTGTTTTACAGTTTGCTGCTAGATAGATAGTCAGTTGATATAATAACATCTATTACATTAGAATGCATATTCAGAAGGGTATAAAGTCTGACACTCAAATGTGTGTCTTCTATTGCTGATCTCAACCCACAATGTTTGGCAGTCAATTGTTAGCTGACCACACTGTCATGGGACACTGACCACACATATGAGGCGGAAGTGTGAACATAATGCATACATCTCTGCAATGGACAGGTATGGTACATACCCTCTGCAAAACTGTAGTCTCCAAACCTCTGTAATGTCCATCAAAACAGCTAAGAAAAGGGCCCAGCTCTACATGAAGGCCTGATATATTGCACTGTGGAGGCATGTCATTGGCTAATGTTAGTCAATTCAGCTGTTTTGGCTGCAGTTACCATATCAGAGCCACAGATTGGTGAAGTGGCAATTTGGTGCTAATGAGCAGTACCTTAAAAAGGCAACCAGCTGGCTATGAGGTACAAGTTTGTGTAAGGCTTACCTCACACAGAGCACTTATTTTCAAAAGATTACCGGAAGCAAAGTTTAACAAAGGAGTACTGGTATGTAATGGATTACTCCATATAACGGGATGCAGATGGG
The DNA here is from genome assembly GCF_019279795.1 of Protopterus annectens. Lineage (NCBI taxonomy): Eukaryota > Metazoa > Chordata > Ceratodontiformes > Protopteridae > Protopterus > Protopterus annectens. The sequence continues at coordinate 520,468,784 of NC_056739.1, read as the reverse complement.
AGGATGGAGGTATGCGGCATAGAGATTACAGCAGTAAGCATGTCTTAGATCTATGATAATGACATGTCATTGATACTCAGCTATTTTACACCTACAAGCATGCCACTCAAATGTCCCTGATTTCCTCTCACATCTTATTCCCTTATATCCCTCTTATTCCCTCCTACAATGGTTGGCTGTTGTAGGAAAGTTAGTGAATTGCACATAATAAACAGTGACAATACGAAAGGGTGTATATTCCTGTACTGTCAGATGATGTACACTAATTTACCTCCTCTCATTCTTGCAGTGTCTCACATAAATAGTTCTAACATTTTAAAAGTGTCCCAGATTGTCCTTGCTGTACTCTGCCTAAGTCCATGATTCTGTTTACGTTGCTCCCTGTCTGGTTGAGAGCTATGCCTAACATAGCTGTCAGCCTGTTACAACAAGAAATCTGACCAAGCCATAAGTAATGTAGGGATAAAGCCCCAAAATTAGGGACACTATAACTATTGCTCGTACAAAGTAAGTAATTGAACAGAATGACAGATATTGCAGTAGCATAATTGTGTTCTGAAGGGTATGACATCTTAAACACAGATGTCTCATTAATTTTTGACATCAGCCATCAATGATTGGGCAACATTTTGTCAGACATACACAACGTTTCATGAAAATGACCAATATTATGAGGCAGACATCTTAACAGTCTGCAAACATTTGTATATATGAGAGGTGTGATGCCTACAGGGAGCATATAGTACAGCATGTTTACATTGTTTCTGTCACTGTGGCACACTGGTGTTGCTGGACTGTCCCCATATAGTGGTTATAATAGCACACTGGTATTTCTCTGGCTGAGACCGTATGGCATATTATTGGGAGTTTGTCTGTAGGGGACACACCACAGTAAACTGCAGTGTTGGGTGCAGGAACATACAGCAGAATCTGTCATGGCACACAGGGACATATCCCAGTATTGCTACTATCTTGGTGGTATCCACATATGTAATGTGTTGCCAGACTGTGGGGTATGACATGTGAGGCAGCAGTGACTAGTGCAGACCCTTATGGGTGTGCTGGATCTGTACATAGAGGACTTCCACGTATCTGGTCCTGAAATGTGTTCATCTTTAATTTTCTTTCAGGAATCATGTACCGCATAAAACATGCCCCCTTCTCAGATGCGAAGAATGACATCATAGTGGATGAAGTGAGACAGCAGCATCAGATCCTGTTGTCCAAGGGGAGGCATAATCGGAAACAGAGGGCAGCATTGTGAGCAGAACTTGTGCGGGATGTCAAGTCAGATTGGCCAGCAGGACAGGCCCTATGAGCAGGTCTGACACTGGGCCACAGACATGCTCAATGTTGCACGATGAAGGGCAGCTAATATTGCCAGGGATTGTGACACCACAGGTGAAGGGCCTGCAATGGAACAACCAGTTTTGGCCACAGAGGAATTCCTGGTGAACCTAGGAACACATGAAAGCTCACAGGCATCCATCGCACTATACATCATGGAGGAGGGTGCCACAGTGTCCACAGCAGAGAAGCATTCAGGTACGCATACTGCTTTCACCAGTGTAATACTGTATCAGTCATTGTAGCAGACTGTACATACCTGTACATGGGTGTCAGGTCTATCTGCATTGGGGAGGGAGCTGGGGTTTATGCTCAGTTGTGCACACATACTCAGAATGTCAGCAATAACTCTCCCTCACCTTTTCAAAGGTCCATCAGGAGTGGGCCAAATCCATGGTCTTGCACCTGGTAAGTGTGAGCGTTTATATCATGCTCTCAAAAGATGAAAATAGCGAACACTATTTCATCGAACCTAAAATATCTAAAGCACATAATATCGAACATTCAGAACAGCAAATTTTTTTCCCAAGGAAAAAATTCGCTATTCCAAAAGATATACACACAACACAAGCACAGCTAAAAAACATCAATCCACACACATACACTTATAATCCTACACCTAACCCTACACTAAACTGTACTTACACTACTATCTAGCCACTGACCTTAACCCAAACCCTAACCCTAAGGTTTGTCACTATCGCACACTCACCTAACCCACGCCCTAACCCTAACTCACTTAACCCGCCCCTAACCCTAGTTCACCTAACCCGTGCCCTAACCCTAACTCACCTAACATGCACCCTAACCCTAACTCACCTAACCTGCGCCCTAATCCTAACAACCACACAATCGCACACTTACCTGAACCCGACCCGTAAATTTCCACCACAGCGCTGAAAATAGCGAAGCCACAAAACCTTTCCTAGGGAAAGAATTCGGTCTTCTGCAGCTTCGCTATTTTTAGCGTTTGCTCAAAACGGGTCAATATTAGAACATTCAAAGTTTTAAAACTTCGATGTTCTGATATAGATCCAAGTGTGATACTGTTTATTATGCATCATATATATCCTATGAAAGTTAAGGGCTTCCATATTGCCCTATGTACAAATGTTGTGTTTAGCTACAGTAGAATATGTGTATGTTCCATTCTGGAACAGTCAACCACGGTTTATAGACCGGGTAATCACAGGTGGAGGTTGGTTTCTGCCCCCCCCCTCACAACCTGACATCAGTGTCTCATCAGACTCTGATGATGATGGTGGCCATAGTGAGGCAAAGATGGGGTTGTCAGATGCTGAATCTGTCCCAGAGGTTACCATCCCTCTTCTGCCTCATTGTCAACACAGACAGTCAGTATGCCAACAAATACCCAGTCCAAACAGGCCACAGATATTGGACAGTCAGAGGGTGGTTACATTGAACAGGGCAGTGTGGCAACTATGGTGTCAGTGAGTATAGACACTGGCCATAGCCAGAGAGCTGGTGAGGTCCCACACAGGCAGTTTGCAGGGGTGCTCACAGGAGGGCTGCTGTCCATCCTTCACCTCTTGCAGGTGTCACATCCCGGGTCACTCGGCACATGTTTCAGGCTGTCATGGAGGCAAAAGCATGTTCTGAATGCAACACCAGATGAATGCTTAGGGTTATGGACGCAGCATAGTCTGACACCCGTGAATCCCGCCACCACATTTAGGGCACCCTGGATCAGTTCACTGATGCAGTGGATAGATGGTGGGCAAAGACAGTATCTTTCTTGGACCGCACATTGTCTGTGCTGGAACATCTGATTGGAGTTGGACGTCAGACACATGGATGGAGGTCAGCAACACCATCTGCTGAGTGTCCATGTGGCTGTGCAAAGTCATGCTCCAATAGTGGCAGTACCTCGAGTGCTACAGAGGGGAGTGTGCTGTCCATGCCATGACATGGCAGGCCATGGGCACGTGACCCTGGGTGTTCCCATGGGGGACACAGTCCCAGCAGATAGCAGTCACCATCAGGTACTAGCACCCCATCTGATCTTGGGACTGGTCATGCCAGTGCTTCTCTTGGAAGAGCCAGTTCCTTTGTTCATGGCTGGAGACAAAGAACTGTCCACTCTACCATGTACGGTCCACAGCTATCCAACAAACCCATATGTAGGACTAGAACTGGGCTTGACTGTGTACATGAACACAAACACCACTGTCACATGCAGGTCACCAACAGACACAGAAGACACCTCTCCATGGCCCATCTTACCCACACCCCTTTGTGTCTCATCAGACTCTGATGATGATAGTGGCCATAGTGAGGCAAAGATGGGGTTGTCAGGTGCTGAATCTGTCCCAGAGGTTATCATCCCTCTTCTGCCAGCTGCCAGCTGTTTGAAACAGCCTAGGCCTCCAGCACCCCCACATCACACCCTGTGCATGTGATAATACCTGTGCCACATTGCTGCCATCAATGCCATCGATGCAGGGACATTCTACTATGGGTCTAATGCATAGGGTGTCTCTATTACTTGATATGTACTTGTGTAGTGCAGTATTGTTTTGTCATGCCACTTGTTGTGGGCCACAACAGGTACTGTATACTGGCATGTGTCATGACAACACATCACACTTTCTGTATCTTTGTTGCTTCATGTTGGACTGGCGGTAGTGTTACAAACTGACAGGTGTATCATGGACCTGTGTATGTTTCTGTTCCAGGAGTCTGAGGGGATAAACTATCAACACATGGTGGCAATATAGTGGCACAGGATAGCATGGCAGCACAGCAGAAATATGATGTCAGCAAGGTATGGCAGTATACATGCATGGCTCCCAAGGTGCTTATGTGTTGTACAGTCTATCAGGGCAATGGGGGCAGTTAGCATACTCATGCTATCATAGTTTGTGATAGTTTATATTTTCTGCACTTACAAATGAAGGTGTGGTGATAGAGTTGAGACATACAAATATCTTCTGATGGGTCCGACAGGTGGAGGGCCTCAGTTATGATTATGTAGAGGAGGGCAATTTAAGGCCAGCAGCTAGTCACAGGGCTATAAAATGCATAACCATTGCACAGAGATTGCCAGTATGGGCATGTATGTAATTTTGCAAGGGGGTATATTTAAAAACACAGAGTTGGCTAATGTGAGATTAGAATCCCTATCTATTTACTATCACACATGATAACTCACAGAACGTATCACATGACCATATAGTTTATCTGATGTTAGACTCTCTGTCAATGCCCTTAAGGTGGATGGCATCAGCAGGCCTTGTAGAAGAGGGCAATGTAGAGGCCAGCAGCAAATCATATGGCCATAAAATGTATAACCATTGCAGAAATACAGCCCATATGGGCATGACTGTAGTACTGCAAGGTGATATATTTACACACACACACAGTTGGCTGATGTGAGATTAGAATTCTTGCCTATCTACTATTACACACTATATCTTGCAACACTTATTGCATGAGCCACAGGTTATGTCTGTTGGATATGAGACTGCAGGCACAGTACTTGTATAGTACACAAAGTAGCCTTATGTTGGACAGCATGTGTGGCCCACAGAGAGATATTGCTTAGTACTGTTATTGTGTCCAGTAGCTTAGGAGTGCTATACCTGTTAATATCCCTGCTATGTGTATACAGTTACCAGTATGGTCATATGTGGCTGGTTGCAGTTAGATAGGCAAACATGTGGCCAGGGACAATATGGCCTGTCAAAGGAATGCGTTGAAACGATTGTACATTACATTACCTGCTCAACTGTGTCTGTCTACAAGGGGACATTCCGCAGGCACAGGGGTCTGTGGGTGAGTGGATTATGTACTGTTGTGGCCTTGGTCTGATTCCTTTGGACAACTGTTGTAATGTGTATGTGCAGATAACCTCAGCATTCCATTGGTATGTGGGGATATTCTTACACCCCCCTCACACACAAACATACACACACACAAACACACACACACACACACACACACACACACACACACACACACACACACACACACACACACACACATATATATATATATATATATATATATATATATATATATATATATATGTATATATATATATATATATATATAAAACGTGTATAACAAGGATGTCTCTTTAACTGTTGCTGTGCATGTACGTTATGTAAATGTGTTAGGTACATATATGTGGAGAGTTTATGCATCATTGTAATTTATATAGCAATATATATATCGGTATCATATGTATATATGATACATACTAATAGATACAGTAATCATGAATGAGAGGGAAAGGGACAGGCAGACATGTATACGTAGCTGTCTGTATGTACAGACATATTTCCACATAGCAGGTCTTTGTGAGAAAGAGGCAACAGACTTGTGCTCAAGTTAACTAAGTGTAGGAGCATGCCCACTGAGACTGTCTTTACTTGCAAGGTGACTCCGGGCCACAGCTACCAGTTCTGCAGTTTGGGATTTTGTGTGCTGCAAACATTGTCTGCTGCACCTGTTTCTGCAGTACAACACTTCCCTGAAATTGTCCAGGCCATTCTGCGATTGTGTGCTTTACTTACTATGTCACTGGAGTACATAATGTAACACCACACACAGGTTGACAATCTGCATACCTCACACTGTACATGTTTTTGCAGAATGTCCAGCATTTCACCCCATATGTCTGGTCTGTTCCTCATATATCTGTGGTGTTCTGGTATAATATTGCATAATGCAGTCACTGAATTGTACTAACTAATGACACATTTAAGTAACGGCCTTTACATCCTGCACTTATTCTATTCTGCTGTTCATCAGAGCATGCGTAATGCCAGTCTGTAGTTTTGGCCCTCTGTCCCCCATTCTTTCTGACTCTGTCCCGCTGTCTTGCAGTAACAGATTGAGGGATATGACAGTCTATGAGAATACCATGATACGAGTGTCTCACTTGCAAAAGATGTGGATGCTGCCAGATTCAAACCATCAATACCATCATCCATGCTAAAGTCCCTAGCCCAGTTAGCCACACCAGCCACCAGAGAGAGTGAGAGGTGCCCTTCTTCATACAATCAACAGCATACAGACATACATTGTCACCCCTGCGTTATGTGAGATATACTACTTGTGGCCAGGTTCTATGTCACATACATAGAATTGGCTGGTCTGCTGATATATAATTGCAGACTTACTGTTACAGCAGTTGCATGGGAACACTGCTATATTGGGGGTGGGGGGTGAACAGCACATGATCTGTTGGCATAGACAGTAGTGCAAATATCATGTGACCCCACTGTCTAACATCCCCCTTGACTGCTGTAGTGAATATTACGGCCATGAGGCCTAGTGAATATTATGGAGCACATACTCTTGGACTGGGTATCTGTATTCCCCTGTGGAAGTTACATCTCTCCAAATAGCCCACTATATTCCCTTGCACACATGCAGCAGGTCCATACGTAAGATAGGATATTATAGTACTCCTTACAGGTGGTGTGTAGGTGAGTGACTTACTTTGTGAATGTAGCAGTTGACAGAACTGTAGTTCAGGGCTGACTCAGTCAGATGCATGCAGTACACACCCAATACATGGTTAGGTACAGGTTGTTTGGATTGCCTGGCATCATTTTTACTATATGTATGTGGGTTGGAGTAAGGTGTCAGTCTCTGGGGCCCTAGGTTGTCAATGCATGTGCTATGCATTGTCTCTTGGCCAAGGCTAGGGCATACTGGGCACTCGTATGTCTGCCTACAGGGATATGCTTAGGGGTTTCTTCCACCGAGTCCCCCTGTGGGTGTGGCTGTGGAGACCTAGGCACTAGTGGGGGGCTGTGTATCCCTTCCTTTTGCTGATCCTGCTGCAGCTGTTTCCACAGGATTATATTGCTATATCAAGGCACCTGAACTATGACTTCAGCAGCCCAAACACATGCTCTATGATGATCCTAGTTTGTGAATGTGCCTCATTATGGCATTCTTCCATGGGTGTGTGTGCATTTCTGATGGGTGTCATCATCCATGGTTCCAGTCTGTAGCCAGCATACCCCAGTAAATGGCCGTGTGAGTTGCCCCCCCTAGTAAACATCTGGTACATCTGTAATGCATGCCAGATGTGGGAGTTGTGATAACTGCCAGGACTACCAGCACATACATTCATGATAATGCCCTGGGCATTGCATATGACCTGGCAGTTGATGGCGTGATACCCCTTGCTGTTGATGTACATTCTACCCACTTCACCGGGTGGTGCTGTGATGTGTACATGAGTGCAGTCTATGGCAACCAGTACCTCAGGGTAGTGTGCTACACAGTAGAAGTGTTGCATACTGCTGGCTCTCTCCTCAGGGGTGTGGGGAAAATAAATGTGCTCACTGGCATGTGGTAGCATGCCATTCAGGAGATGGTGGAATACCCTGGATGCTGATACCTGCAAGACCCCCATCATGTCCCCTGCTGGTCTTTGGAATGTGCCTTTGGCTAATACCCTAAGGGCTACACATATCTTTGTGTCCACTGGGATGGCTTCCTCTCTGTTGGCTCTGTGCCTGAGTTGAGGGCGGCAGAGCTCAGTGAGTTCTTGTAGTATGTCCTTGCCCACCCTTTAGCTGTCAACAGTCTCCGGCTCATGCAGCTCCTGGAAGGTTACCATGAGACCGAACACTCTTCTCCTTCTCTACCTAGGCCTATTGTCAGCCACAGCATCAGAAGCATTGACCTCTGCATCCAGTACATACATATGTAGCAGACCTGCTGCAGCCCCTAGCATTCCTTCAGTTGAAAATCCCAAGTCTGTACTCCACTGGTGCAGTGTATGGGGGGGGGGTGAAATCAGATTTTAGGGTGCATGAAACCTTTATAGTGCTCTGCTGTAGATGTAGCCTGTGTGATTGGCTATCTATGCTGCTTTCCACCTCCAAGTACATAATTACAGACTGTCAGTGGCCTTAGTTCAATTGAAACATGGGTCATCAGTAATTAATATACCACTGGCTTTCTCTACCATTTTTTTTTTGGACAGCCTTCATTGCTCAGCACTAGGGCATGTCATGAAAATGTGCCATGAAGGCAAACAATGCTCTGCAGTCAAAGGCACACACCCCCCCATTAAAGGTCATGCTCAGCACAGCAATTCCCCATGCAAACACACTGAAACACATGCCCTGAAGGTGAACAAAGCTCAGCAACCAGAGTACACACCCCCTTGGTCAGCAGAGTGGCTCGCCACACAAACAGGAGCTGCAGCTACCTCTGGACACTAATATGGTTCTGTGCCTACACGGATGGGATCTGTGACCATGGATGTACATTTGTGTTATTCAGTAACCACACCTCATTTGCATAGGGATCTGAGCACTCAACCTGCATACTACAGTATTTCAGGCCCTAGCTCATTGGCAACAGTATGATTCCACCATTGTAGATACTCCGTGTAGGGTCCTATAATACATTACTGTCACATACTAATAAATTTGGATTTTGCAATCTTTTTTTTAATAACAACCTATTTCCACACAACTTAAAAAAAAATTAAATTAATTTTAAGTATTTCCCATATGATTATGGGCACATGGTAGATCATTTTGTACATATCTGTGTCTGCTATGCTATTTCTATCCATGAAACTACACTTTTGCAGCCCCTGTTTTATGTTTACAATTCAGTACAGGGAATTTTTCCTTTTACACTATAGACACCAACACGGGGTCTGCAGGACTGCTTATTTGCTTGCTGGATTGCTCTACCTCCATCATTTGCATGCAATTCACCTGCTTATGAGGTGATGAGCATGTGCATGGGTTTCCCTTCATAATGTTGTGGGTGGTTTGTGCAATGGTCTCTTG